>NC_061104.1:5367550-5402550 GCF_015104395.2 Macrobrachium nipponense
TCACTTTGTGGAATGAATGCACAATATGTTTTGTTTATTCTTTTCCTCAGTAATAGGTAAATTAGGTACATACAAATAATGAAAGTGATATGAGTCCTAATATATATATATATATATATATATATATATATATATATATATATATATATATATGTAAAATGTTATTTTTGTCAAAGAACTGTGTTAAACACGTATATTAACACTATGACATACACTCCCTATACATGCGACAAGAGCATCGATAATTATCATTCACGTGACTCAACGTTAAAATGCAGAACATACATGTCAAAATAAATGTAATAACACGAATATTCATTTCAATTCCTAAAAATGAATAGTGTTAACATGTCCGCCCATCTGACTTACAATTCATGACAGAGGGGAGAAACATTCGCATCTGCAGTTCCTCGTATTCATCTAAACGACTTTCTATGCAGAATGGGCAGTGAAATTCGTCATATTAATTCAAAGGAATTCAACATGATAATTCAAAGGAACTTAACATGTTAATTCGAAGGAATTAAACATGATAATTCAAAGGAATTTAACATGTTAATTCAAATAATTCAAAGGTATTTAACATGTTAATTCAAAGGAACTTAACATGTTAATTCAAAGGTATTTAACATATTAATTCAAAGGAATTCAACACGATAATTCAAAGGAATTTAACATGTTAATTCAAAGGTATTCAACGTGTTAATTCAAAGGAATTCAACATGATAATTCAAAGGAATTTAACATGTTAATTCAAAGGAATTCAACGTGTTAATTCAAAGGAATTCAACGTGTTATTTCAAAGGAATTCAACGTGTTAATTCAAAGGAATTCAACATGATAATTCAAAGGAATTCAACGTGTTAATTCAAAGGAATTCAACATGTTAATTCAAAGGAATTCAACATGTTAATTCAAAGGTATTTAACGTGTTAATTCAAAGGAATTCAACATGTTAATTCAAAGGAATTCAACATGATAATTCAAAGGAACTTGACGTGTTAATTCAAATTAATTCAACATTTTAATTCAAAGGAATTCAACAGGATAATTCAAAGGAATTTAACGTGTTAATTCAAAGGTATTCAACATGTTAATTCAAAGAAATTCAACATGTTAATTCAAAGGAATTTAATGTGTTAATTCAAAGGTATTTAACATGTTAATTCAAAGGAATTTAACATGTTAATTCAAAGGAATTCAACGTGTTGATTCAAAGGTATTTAACATGTTAATTCAAAGGAATTCAACATGTTAATTCAAAGGAATTCAACGTGTTAATTCAAAGGAACTTAACATGTTAATTCAAAGGTATTTAACATGTTAATTCAAAGGAATTCAACATGTTAATTCAAAGGAATTTAACATGTTTTCTTCAAAGGAATTCAACGTGTTAATGCAAAGGAATTTAACATGTAAATTCAAAGGTATTTAACATGTTAATTCAAAGGAATTCAACATGTTAATTCAAAGGAATTCAACATGATAATTCAAAGGAATTTAACATGTTAATTCAAAGGAATTTAACATGTTAATTCAACGTCATTCAACATTTTAATTCAATAAAACTCAACATAATTATTCAAAGAAATTCAACATATAAAGTCAAAAGTAATTCAGCATATTAATTTTTAATACAAAATGATTTTTGGAATTCCAAATTGTTTTTAATTCCTTCCAAGGAATGCAACATGTTAATTCCGCAAAGGAAAATTCAAAACATGATTTTTTAAATTCCCCAAAGGAAAAAGTTAACTGTTTAATTCAAATGAATTTTTTAAACATTTTAATTCCAACCGTCAATTCAACTTTTGTTCCAAATTTGCTTCCAACATGTTTAATTCAAAGAAATTTCAAACGGAATATTTTTAAAGTAAAAAGTCCTCGCAATATTATTTAATATGATTTTTTTTTTTCAAAATGTTTAAAATTCCAAGGAATTCCCAACCATGTTTTTAATTTCAAAAAAGGAAATTTTCAACATGGGTTAATTCAATTTAGGAATTTTAACAAAATGGTTAATTCCCCAAAGGTATTTAACCATGGTTTTAATTTTAAAGGAAATTTCCCCAACCAAAGGTTTAAATTTCAAATGAATGTCAACATGAATTTTTTAATTCCAAAAACGGTATTTTTCAACCCCATTTTTTTTGTAAATTGAAAAAAAAGGAATTTTTAACCCAATTGTTTTTTTTAATTTCAAAGGTAAAGTTCAAACAATTGTTAAAAATTGCAAAAGGAAATTTTAACATTTTGTTAATTCCAAAAGGGAATTTCCAAACATTGTTAATTCCAAAGGAATTAACATTTAATTCAAAGGAATTTTTCAACCATGTTTAAATTCAAAAAGGGTAAATTTACATGTTAATTCAATAGGAATTGTAACAATTGTTAATTCAAAGGTAAATTTTAACTGGGTTTTAAATTTCAAGGACTCCAACCATGTTACTTCAAAGGAATTAACACAAATGTTTTTTTGGTAATTTCAAAGTGGAAATTAAACCAATTGTTTTTATGTTGGTTAATTCAAAGGTTTAAATTTAAACAATGTTTCTTCCAAAGGAATTTTCAAACCCATGTCAAGTTTCAAAGGGAATTCAAACATGATTAATTTTCAAAAGGGAAATTTTTAACATGTTTTTTTTTTTAAAATTCAAAGAACTAACAAAGAATTTTTTTTAACATAATTCCAAATTCAAAAACGTCATCAACAGTTTTTTTTTTAATTCAATCAAAAACTCAAACATACAAAGTTATTCAAAGAAAATTCAACATATAAAAAGAAAGTCAAAACTAACCAAAAAAAGTTAATCAGCAAATAATTTTAAGGAATTAACAAAATGTTAATTCCCAAAGGAATTTTCAAAATGTTTAATTGTAATTCAAAGGGGAAATTCAACATGTTCAATCAAAGGGAAATTTTAACATGTTTTAATTCAAAAGGAATTCAAAACCATGTTTTTAATTCAAAGGAAATTCAAAACTGTTATTCAAAAGGAATTAAACATGGGGTTTAAATTTCAAAAGGAATTAAACATGTTAAATTCAAAGGAGTTCAACATGTTAATTCAAAGGAATGAACCAATTTGGTTTCAAATGGTTCAAAGGTATTTAAACATGTTAATTCAAAAAGGCGATAACAAATGTTAAAAATTAATTCAAAGGAATCAACATGTTAATTGGATGTCAAAAACGGGAAGTTCAAAAGGGCAAATGTTAATTGGGTTCAGAAAAATTTCAAACGTTAATTAATTCAAAGGAAATTCAACATGTTAATTCAAAAGGAATTTAAACATGGATTAAATTTAAAGAAGGAAATTTCAAAAACATGTTAATTCAAAGGAATTTTAAAACTGTAATTCAAAAGATGTTATTTAAACAAATGTTAAATTCAAAGGGAATTTAACAACAAAATTTGTTTAAATTCCAAAGGAAAATTAAACATGTTAATTTCCAAAAGGAATTTAAGCATGTTAATTCAAAGGAATTTAACATGTTAAACCAAAGGGGAAATTCAACCATGGGTTAATTCAAAGGAATTTCTAAATGTTAATCAAAAGGAATTGGTTTAAACAATGGTTTAATTCAGGAATCAAACAATTTGTTTAATTCAAAAGAATTTAACATGTTAAATTCAACGTTCAATTTCACAAAATAAATCCAAATAAAACTCAAAACAATAATTAAAAGGTTAAATTCAAAGGAATTTAACATTTAAATTCAAACGTTTTCAAATTCCAACATTTTTAATTCAAATAATAAACTCCAAACAATAATTAAATTCACAGGAATTCAACATAATTAAAGTTCAAAGTTAATTCGCAACTATAATTTAATGTGAATTCAAATTCAAATTCAAGAAATTCAAACATGTAATTCAAAGCAATTCAAACTTTTGGTTAATCAGAACTCAAACATGTTTAATTCAAAGGAATTTCAACATGTTAATTCAAAGGAATTCAACATGTTATTCAAAGGATTTGTTAACAAAATGTTTAATTCAAACGTTCAAATCACATTTTATTCAAATAAAAACTCAAACATAATTATTCAAAGAAATTCAACATATAAGTCAAAAATTTTTAAATTTCATTTTTTTAATATTAATGTTTGGATTTCACGTTATTCAAAGGAATTCAACATGTTAATTCAAAGGAATTCAACATGCTAATTCAAAGGAATTCAACATAGTAATTAAAAGAAATTCAACATAAGAAGTCAAAAGTAATTCAGTATATTAATTTAAAGTAATTTAACATGTTAATTTTAAAAAATTGACATTAATTTAAAGTAATTCAACATGTTCGTTTTAAGAAATCAGCATAATAATTCAGCTTAATTCAGCATGTTAATTTAAAAAATTCAACATATTAATTCAAAATATATGATTCAACATGTTAATTTTAAAAATTCAACATATTAAAGTAATTCAACATGTCAATTTGAAAAAAATTCAGCATATTAATTCAACGTAACTAAACACGTAAATTCAAAGTAATTCAGCTCAGTCATTGAAAGAAACTCAACATAGTAATTCAAAGAAATTCGACCTATTCATTCAAAGCATTCAAAATAATAATGTTTAAAAATTGGACACAGTAATATTTCTTCATCGTCCTTCCTCCTTCAGGAAGTGCCCTGCTGGTCACGACGGAAGGGCTCGACAAACACGGGGAACTGACGGACAAAAGGGCGGTTCTGAGTGCGGTCGAACCCAGGAGGAAGTCCCAGGAACGTTATCTGCAGCTAACTGCGCAGAACGGTAGGTCTTTGAATGCGCAGTGAGATACTTCTTTTTTTCTTTTCTTTTTTCTTGGTGGGCGGTTTATGAGGAAAAACTTCCCGGATATCAGTCGCTCTCTAACTTTCCTAACCCAATTCATCCTTGTATCGTAGTCATTCTTGTTTAATTTGATTATTTATTCATTAAATTGTTCATTTGTCTTGTATATATTTTTTTCTAAAAGCTTATCTATTCTTTCTGTGTATCCTGTTTCCTTCTGTAACATCTTCCAGTGTGTGTGTGTATGTATATATATATATATATATATATATATATATATATATATATATATATATATATATATATATATATATATATTGATCGTAATCTTGAGCCAGCAAATGTAAATAAGAGAACAGTATTGCAACCTCATTCAAGCAGTTATTAAGTTGCAACTTATTTCATGGAATTTATTGAGGTATAACAACCTGTAACCTGTTTAATGAGGTTCATTGGGGTTTGCTCCACTATTTCCAGTATATATACTTAGCTATAAATCAAATACTGCACCAGTTAGTAGGCCTACGCATCACAGAACCACTTTTTTCTTTTTTTATCCAGTGCCAACCGTCCCTTACCACATCCTGAAGGCAAACTACACGGAATACGCCTGCGTCTACTCCTGCTTCGAGGTCATAGAGCTGAAAGTCGAGGTCTACTCCATCCTGACGAGGACCCCGTACCCTCCAGAGGACTCCCTGGAAGCCTGCCGAGGGGCCTTCCAGAAGATGCGCCTCAGCCTGAAGAAACTCCGGAAGGTGCAACAGGGAGGGAAGTGTTGGTACGCCAAGGACCTCCGCCCTGGAGGAGGAGGCCAGAACGGCGTCGTCATACCCTTCCCGGCTATCGTTCCCGGCATCCAGCAGCAGGCTAACGGGAAAGGCAACGGCTCCCTAACTAACTCGAATGGCAAGCACTCGGATCCAGGCGGCGATTCGCTGCTGGAAGAGTCTGGAAATGAGCTGATATCCGTTCTGGAAGAGGCTGGCAGGGAGGAGGATGGGGGTCTCCAGGGTTATAAGAAGATTCTAGTCGGAAACGATACGATTGTCCAGCTGAACATCAAGAAGTTGTCTCCTCTGAACGGTGATAACGGTCACAAGGCCAATGGTGGAGATGGGAATACTAGGCCTAAAGGTAAGGATGAAGAGCCACTGGTTTGTTTTGTAAAGTTGAGTCATCTCAGTAGTTTGAAGCGTCTTTTAAGTCTGTCTTTTGGTTAATAAATCAATTTATAAACACATTACTTCAAACTCTCTTTTCTTCATTGATATATCAGCTAGTGTGCTTAACAAAGTTTTATTGATAAATAAGTATAAAGTATCTTTTAATGTTATTTAAAATTTTGAATCGCCAGACTACATATTGAAAAGCTTTCTAATTCTTTCTTTTTGGTTACAAATTGATTCATATCCTAACGCTCGACTACCTCTTATGTTTTATTGACATTTGCAGTAGTGTACTACCTAAATCTGGTCTAACATCTGTGACTAGTTTCAGTTAATAATGACGTCCCCACAGTATTAAATACCACAAGATCGTTATAAACTTACTTTCGACTTAAATGAAATAAATAAGTCAGTTAACAAAGTCAGTTATCAACCCTTGTGTAGAGAAAACAATGTATGTACTTCAAACTACCCTTGTTTCAGATTGGTAATATGAGTTGAGTGGGTCTCCATATTATCTTTCTGGTAGTAGGTCAGGGCTATGTTTTTCTGTGACTTGCCTATTACTGCTCTGTTTTTCCAAAGGCCCTTATCAGAGCAGAACCTTCCTCTTCAATATTTTCTTGTAAGAAGGTGACAAGAAGCATAGAAGAATAAGCTTTTTTATTGTTTATTTAGCCCTACTTCCATTGAATTGTGTTCACCCAGAGTAGGTTCAGTGTGGCATCAAACTCTCCAAAGTGCAGGAGTAAAAATTTATTTTTCCATTGAAAAATTTGTCCCTCAAAAGGTTACTGAAGATTTTTGCCAATTCCATCCTCTTGACTTGGTGATATTTCTGATATAATTGGAGTCTGTCAGATTTGCAACCAAACCAGTGTTCAGTCAGGAATATGACGCGTCTTCTGAATGGAGATAGAGATTTGCTTATTCGTGTCCTAGTGCTTTATTAACCTTTGATGCCTCACACTAGAAAGATCAGTAACCTGTAGTTTCGCAGTCTTATCATAAGAAGCTAACAAAATCAACTGCTTAGCCAGAACTCTTAGCTTTTGTGACAATAAACTCGACTTATCACGAACCCCTCTTACCATTTTTTGCGTACTTGACACAATTTCGAGTTGACCCCCTACCGCAAAACTGACGAATAATGAGACCCGTTCGGGCCTGGTCAATCTTATCTTATCAGATAAGGCACCGCATGATGACGCCAGCGAGTGCTCTGAACACTGCCAAGATAACGCGTCATCGTCTTCACGGTACAGAGTGGAGCTGAAGACACTTATCACCACGATAACGATGACTTTTGGCGCCATCTCTCTCTGTCGAGCTGTGTAGTGCTAGAAAGGGCGTCTGGATTTTGAGACTAAAGCCACGGTCAAATAAAAAAAATGACTGGGTCGTATTCTGTGAGCCACAATTCAACCTTAGGCCTTCATAAGCCTTAGACAGTTAGCTTTTGTTTCGACTGGACCGTCTAGAAGTGAAGGTTTGTATTCAGTTGGCGAATAGGCCAAGGCCTGTGTATCCTAGTGTTACCTTCACTGTATTTCCTTACTTCTGAGCCACCATTCCCCTCAGCCTTCATAAGTTTTATACAGATAACTCTTGTATCGACTGAACTGTCTAGAAACGAAGGTTTGTATACAGTTGGTGAATAACCCTAGGCCTAGTTTAGGCCTATTAATGACAGTGTCCACTTTCACTGTATTTTCTTACTCCTATGAGCCACAAATCACCTCAGCCTTCTTAAAATTGAGACATTAGGTATTGCATCGACTGGACTGCCAAGAAGTGAGGGCTATATATTCAGTTGGGCGAATAGACCTAGGCCAAGGTTAGACCTACATATAATAGCGTTCACATTCGCCGTGTTTTTCATTTTAAGAATTGCCTTCCAGTGAGAATGAACAGTTTACAATTGAAGGTTTGTTATGGGTTGGCGAATAGGCCTAATTTGTCTTATATGTATAAATATATATATATATAATATATATATATATAGATATATATATATATATATATATATATATTATTCTCTTTCCAGAGTAACTATTAGCTTTTAATATACGTTTAATAACGTAATCCACCTACCTCTGTCTTCAAGAATACATTATTCTTGAAATGGTCTCGTCGTATAGCAGACTCTTTAAGAGAATAGGCCTAGCTGGTATACCCAGGCAATTGGAATAAACTGAAACTCGAGTTAATGGCCTTTAAGTGATATTCTGATTACTTTTCGGTGTATTTAGGTACAGTTAAGTGAAAAGTGACTTTGGTTTAGATAAGTGTTGAAAATACTGCAAAGGTGTACAGACATTCATGAAATCTGTTGCATTGTAGACTCCAATGGTAATTTGTGTAACTCGTGAGAATTATGCAACTCGAAATAAATCTCGTCATTTATTCAAAACTGTAAATATTTCTTGAGTTAATTCAGTCTGCTCGTATATTTTTTTTTATCTTTTCTTAGAAAAATATTACATATCATTTACGTAATAGGATGTTACAAAATATTAAAAATATATACCTACAATATTTATAAATTACCAAGGAATTTTTTTAAATAGGCTTTTAATATATTTTTTCAACAGTAGGTAATAGCTGTACTATTACTTACAGAGCCATTAAAATGCATTTAATGACGTGAGCAAATCCGAATGGTAAATAGACACTCATATTGCATGAAGTATTATTTAAATAATTTTAAGTAACTTTAAGTAACACAACATAAAATTATGATCATTATAATTATTTTATAAATAAGCGTTTTTATTAGGTAAGGATTTTGTTTTATTCTTGTCAGAATTAAAATGAGTTTATTTCTTCTGATTTTTGTTACATCCTAAGAATGTCATGGTTGAAATTTGTATGTATATCATATATTATATATATATAATATATATATTCTATATTATATATAGATATAATATATATATATATATTAGTATATATATATATAGATAATTTAGTTGGAATTTATAAATTATCCACTGTTTATTCAGTGCACTTGTGATTCTTACTGTACTTCGGTCATTTGTATGTTGTACTGTCGGCCAAAGAAGAATTGGTGTACCTGCCAAAGGTGATATACTTGAAATAAATTACATTAGAATTGAATAGGCTTATTCAACGTAATAAAGATAATTATTTTGTAAAGTAAGGAAAATATACACCGATGAGTCCACGATTTCTAATTTTATTCTCAACTCTAGCTTCGTGACAGCTTACCTAAGCATTTTGAAGTTGGCTTTGCTACCGCTCGAGTCTTGAATCAACGTATCGTACTGCACTGGGGTGTTGTCATTTCGTCTCCTACAGCCGATAAATAATACATCAAGGCGTTTAATTAAACTAATTTTGTCCTTTGATCAATTAAATAATTTGCATGGCACATTTAGTGGGCCTAAATTGGACTTCTGATTTTCACACATGATTAGCCTAGACCTATTTTTAGCAGTATACTCTCTCGGATACGTAATATGAATGAATATCTATATTTGATTATTCCCGTTATTCTTGTTTTATTAGCCATGTTCGCCTTTCTTCTTATCCTTTTCATAATTGCTTAACATAATTTACTCACACCTAGCTATTCAAAGTCAAAAAGCAATTATACAAAAAATCAAACGGATATAATTCAGTCTTTTGTTTTTTATCTAATTCCTTGCATATCATCCTGTTTCATTTGGACACGTTGGAAAGCTGTGGGAGTCAAAACTGACGATTACATTAAGAAAAGCTTACTTTCACTAAACCTTTCTTAGGCTGATCTTTCTGTAGCTATTCATCTCTTCTAAATAGAAATTAATTAAAATTAGTTTCACATGTATACCAAGATCTACTACCATAAACATATTATACGTAGCTGAAAGGATAAGAAATATGAAAGGTGACGTTTTCGTTTAAGACTATTTCATGTTTTTTTTTTTTCTTTTTTCAAGAAAAGCCTACTTCTTTAATCAAGGATTGCTCTTTGACGGCTACAACAATCATACAGGGTGTAACACGAGTGTATGCACATATTTTGGGGAATGAAAGATAAAGTTTCTTTGAACACAAAACATTTTATAAACATGCATTTTAAGACGTCCGTTGTAGGTGCGGGAAATTTTTAAAATAACCTTTATCACTACAATCTATTTTTTTCCATCTGTTCACCCGCCAGTGGTGTTTGGGTATGGTAACACTGCGTTCCGGGCTTTAGATAGTTACGCTTTGTGTAAGTTTTAGGTAAATAAAAGAATATCTGGGTGTACATTTGCAACTGAAAAGTGTCTTAATAATTTACTGTATGCGAATTACACTGTTAATATTCGAAATAGGATATTGTTATTATTGTTGAATGCAAGCTGAAGGTAACTATCTAAAGCCCGGGACGCAGTGTTACCATACGGAAACACCACAGGCGGATGGATAGATGGAAAAAAAAAACAGAGTAAAGTGATGCTTTCACGCGATAGAGTTCGTAGCGAGAAGTCGGATCAAGTGGTCAGAGATGTAGAAGAGAGCGGAGGTGGCGTATAGGAGTGATGGAGGGATTAGGCCAATGTTAATAAAGTATCTCCCAATAAAATGTATTCTTTAGGTTTTGAAGAAAAAAATGCATGCATCATTGAAACTGTTTTCCTGCCTATCCGTGGTATTCCCTGGCCACCGATAAAAAACCAAACAAAAAGAGTAAGCCTAACTGAATCTCTCATCCATCAAAAATAAGTTTGCTTATTCATTAGACTTATTCATTAGACACCTTCCAAAGATTTCAAGTGTAGATTTAAAAATCTCTTCCTGTCCATCTAAAGTATTCATCACACACCAGTCATAAGCGTAGAGCTAGTTATGATTCCTGGTTCAGCAATATCGTGACGAGGCACTAGAATTCAAAATTCACAAATGAATGTTGCTCAGCAACATTTACACTACTGTATTGTCTTGCTCTCTTGTGTGCTTCGAGGTGTTCCACCTCTAGGCCCATGTTCTAAATTTTGCCGTTTTTTAAACAATTTGATTCATCTATGTATGATTCTCTCCGGTTTATATAAGCTTTCTTGATATCTCTCCAACAGGAACTTGCACCGAATGCAGTGCAATAATTCTCTCGCTCATCGAGGGATGTTTCTTAGACCGATAAATGACACATTGACATTAAATTCCCGTGCACATAACGGCATCAAAAGCAATAGAGTGAAGTCGCATGGTTCACACTGTTAGGTTATCGTTTTTTTTTTTTTTTTATTTTATAGCATTTTGTGCGATTCCAATGTTTTCTGTAAACTTTAACAAATGGAATAGTTCAACTACCTTCAACTTAATATTGAACTGATAATGTAAGGACTATGTTTATGCGATACTACTAGTGATAGGTGTCTCCTATCTATTTGGTAATGTATATCAGTGGTTGTGATATGACGTTTTTTATCACTTCGTTTCGTTCACGTCAATTTTGCTATATGGAAAATAATTTGACACAATAACATAACATAATGTTCTATAGATATCAGTGACTGTTTTTAACGTCATTACATATGATTTCTTCCATCTTTTAAAAGAAAAATAGATAAATAAGGCATGAATCGTGCGTCAGGCAGGTGAACGAAAAATTATGAAACTGCCACCAGTTTTTTGGCCGACAGTACATTCACAGACTACTTTTATCTCTTTGTCCTTGTCAAAGTTGCCATTTTCCATTTACTGTAGAAATATAATTAATGTTAGGCCTACAGTAGATTCACATCAACCGTGCATTTGATGTCTAGGACGGTCCCTTACGACGCTCCTGATTGGCTGTTGATAAGCCAATCACAGGACTGGAAACTCTCAGTCTCTCGAGAGAGTCCACATGGATAGGATGTATGTTCCACCTGATGGATGCTTTTGAAAGAGGTATCCCTCAGGAGCGGTGGAACATAGATCCTACCCTTGTGAACTCTGGAGAGAGACTGAGAGTTTCCAGCCCTGTGATTGATTATCAACAGCCAATCAGGAGCGTCGTAAGGGACCGTCCTAGACATCAAATGCACGGTTGATGTGAATCTACTATTTTGCTTGACGTGTTCACTTCTTTCACTTATTTTGTTGTATTCCATGACACCTGTAGTACCTTAGAATGTATGAGAGAGAGAGAGAGAGAGAGAGAGAGAGAGAGAGAGAGAGAGAGAGAGTAATAAAAAAAAAAAAAAAATTCCGGCTTACGGCCAGAACATGAATACATCACGTATATACCAAGTCGCTCTGTTCGTCGACACTGAATCCATTTCGGGGCGATGTCGAATGCAAAAGGTCCAATGTCGAATGCAAATTAGGGAAAAAAAAGCGTTAAAAAAAAACAAAGAAAAAGCCTCGAGAGCCAAGCTGTGCAGCCAAACGGTAGTATATATATGTATGCAGCATTTCCATGCAAAACATGAGACGGAGAGAGAGAGAGAGAGACAGAGAGAGAGAGAGAGAGAGAGAGAGAGAGAGAGAGAGAGAGAGAGAGAGAGAGGGCATAAGTTGAACGCTCTCTTTTTACAGGAGGCAATTTCAGTGTTACCACTCTGAGGCCTAGACTCATGTAACAGCATCACAGCGTAGCCTATGCTGACGGGAACAGCAATAGTAACAGCGGTATCACTTTAGACCCATAGCAGCATCATTGCATAATCTCTGCTAATGGGAACAGCAACTGCAACAGCATTTCACAGCGGCATCACTTTAGACGTAAATAACAGCATCACAGCATAGCCTAATGCTGACGGAAACAGATTGACAGCAACAGCATCAGCAGCAGCATTTCACAGCAGTGGTATATCACTTTATTTCATATAACAGCATCACAGCATCGCCCAAGTTGACGAAAACAGCAACAGGAACTACATAGCCCTAGACTCATAACATCAACAGAGCAACATAGCCCGTGCTGACATGAACAGCAAAAACAGCAGTAACAGCAAAGACATACAAGAGGCAGGAGGCTTATGGTTTGCGTCAGAATTCTTTCGAAATCCGCAGTCTATCATTTTGCCATCGACTTCGACAGCTCCGCAAAGTGGTGTGGTTTGTCATGCTGTCGAGGTGTGAACTAAAACCCCTTTTATGGCTTATATTTAAAACCGGGATTTATTTTGCCATTTGTTTTAAATGCAATTCTTTCGCCTGTATATTCCTGGCGGTTGCATTAGTAAATTGCCACCTGACAGCTATAATTATTCAAAATAAATTGTTCTATTTTTATCTTGATGTTCAGCTGCAAGTGGAAAAAAAATGTTATCTGAATCTCAGTGAAATTTATTTACGAAAATTAGGTGCTTTGATGAATTATATATATATATATATATATACTGATATATATATATATATAATATATATATATATATTAATAATAATATATATCTATATATATATATTACAATGTACTAAAATCCAACTAAATATATTAATTTGATACGACCAAGATGAAAGTAAAAATTAAAAACAACACAAAATAGCTAACTACCTACTTAAACCATTCTAAATACCAGTGTAGTATTACGATATATATATGTATATATATATATATATATATATATATATTATATATATATATATATATATATATATAAAACAAACCATTATTCGACGTATATCTGAGTTTAAATCTATCTCTGCAGAACTAAACTCCATTGAAGCTCTCATACGTCGGCTGCAGTTAAACTGGGTAAACCACTCCATTTGGCAGTTTAGTGTTTCCTCTTGTCTGTGTGTGTGTGTGTATGTGTACTCTTCCAACAGGGACCTTACCTCTTCAGTATCTCTCAAGGTAGTGTGTATTGTCCGTGTGCCCGTGTGTAGGTGTTATGATACGCGCGATGCAAATCACATTTCTTCAGCCACGCACAACCAGTTACAGATTTCGAAAACTTTGTCCAAAGGTCTGTAAGGTAAAATGAATTTATTTTGTAGCTTTTTTTCTGTAGTAATAGCTACTATTTGGGTTACAGAATGTCATAATGTATTCATAGCCACGTTTTGCGGTTACAGAATTATCGTAAAAATCATTGAGCGAATATACTCAAAACTGTCGAATGAATTTGAACGGTAACTGTAGAATTATAACGCAAAAATTATGCCAGGTGTATAGGAAATAGTCATGTATTGTCGTACTGTTTTGTATGAAATCCTATAATGTTACCTTAGCCTAGGCTTAATAAAGTCACCTGCATGAGATATACTCAACAGTATATACTTTTCGATATTCTAACTTATATATAATGGATTCTAAATTCTTTAATGGACTATAAATTCTATGATGTATTCTAAATGACTCTAAATTCTCTTATGTATTCTAACTTCTATAATCGATTCTGAATTCTGTATTAAATCCTGAATTGTCTAATGAATTTTAAATTTGTAATGGATTCCAACTCCTATAACGGGTTCTAAATTCTATAACGCATTCCAGATTCTATAATGGATTCTATAATGAAACATGACAAATTATTTCCCATTTAGAAATATTCTTTTAACAATCGTCAAGTGTATTGTAGTTTCGAGCCATCTCGCCAATGGGCGCCGTTGAGAGAAACGAATGAGAATTTACGCCATGACCCAAGTTGACCACCCCCCCCACCCCCCCCCCAACCCCCATCCGTTGACCTAAGCCGTGTCATAAGTCTTCCTTCCGCTGCGGGAAGACTCCAAAATGGACTTTCGAGTCTTGATTTATAATTCCACAGCATCGCTGTGCCCCGAAGCAATCTTCTTCTGCTGCTACAGTAGTTTCCCCCTTCAGGTAGTTCTTCTGTGACCTATCAATTGCGATAGGCTCTCTCTCTCTCTCTCTCTCTCTCTCTCTCTCTCTCTCTCTCTCTCATTCCTTTTGTAGAGAGATTTCGAAGGAAGAAATGTGTTGTATAAAATACCAAGTGTTCGTTTTTAAATTCTCTCTCTCTCTCTCTCTCTCTCTCTCTCTCTCTCTCTCTCTCTCTCTCTCTCTCTCTCTCTCTCTCTTTCCTTTTGAGCGTGTGCATAGAGAAAGCCGTAAGGCTGCATTCAGAGACAATATATTAATATGTTGTTGAAAAGCATCAATTTCAGATTCGTCATTTGTCGTCAGCTGTTCATGCAAAGTAATGTTTGTTTATTTGCAAGCTAATAAATAGAAATATTGTCAATGAAATAGACTAATAACTGTAAATGAAATTGATATACACATATGTATAATGTGTGTATGTATGTATGTATGTTTGTGCATATGTCCACATTTTACAGAAATTTCTATAAACTACCCATCCGATCAGTTATCAATAACCCTACCACAGTAACCAAAAATAGACAAATAAAGAAATCCTTAACATTCCAAATTCCAGTCATCTTTATCGGAACGAAGCGAATAACCGCGAAATACCAAACCCCCCTTCCAACCTTATTATTACCTGACTCAGAAGTCCTCGAGGCTCCGAGGAATCCTCGAGGCTTCGAGGAATCCTCGAGGCTTCGAGGAATCCTCGAGCCTTCGAGGAATCCTCGAGGCTTCGAGGAATTCTCGAGTCTTCGAAGTTCTCCCCCCATTAGCTCCGAGACTTTCCCGTCAAAGCAATACCTGAGGCTCTCTGAGGATTACTCCCAGAGACATAACTTAATCCTCCAAAGCTCCCAAAGGGGAACAAGTAAGCAATGATCCTTCCTCCTCGTTAGAGAGAGAGAGAGAGAGAGAGAGAGAAATGTCCTGGTTTGTGATTCCCAGGAATTGTCGTGGCCATTTTGATCAATTTCAGAAGGGGGTTGGGGTGGAATTCGGTTGTCCAAGAGAATATTCTAAAGAATAAGCAGCCTGTTCCAAAGATTAGGTAGACGGTTCCCAAGAGTAGTTAGACTATTTCCAAGAATAGTTAGGAACTATTCCAAAGGATAACTAGACTGTTTTTTAAATAATAGCTTACCTATTCCCAAGAATAGCAAGAGACTATTCCCAAGAATAGCTAGATGCTATTCCCGAGAATAACTGGAGACTATTCCCAAGAATAGCCAGAGACTATTCCAAAGAATATGTGGATACTGTTCCTAAGAGTAATAAGAGACTATTCCAAAGAATAATTAGATACTATTCCTAAGAATAAGTAGACTTCCAGAGGATAAGTATAGAGTATGCCAAAGAATAACTAAGAGACTATTTCAAAGAATAGGCTGCCTATTCTTTCACAATTGTGGATTCCCATCTTTTATCGTCCCAAAATGAGCAAAAGATGGAGACGGTTCCCTCCCTCCCCTTCTCTCCCTCCCTCGGAAAAAAAAGAGAAAGTTAGCCTGTCTCAGATCAAAGTCGATATGTGGGGGCGAAAGAAAGTTTGGGTAACTTTCCCCCCGCGAGATGGAATAGAAAGTTTTTCCCGCGTCGGAAATATGAGAAAGCAAACCTTTTTTTTTTTTTTTTTCGTCTTTGAGCTTAGGCAATTTTCTCGTCCTGGGTGACTCAATTTGGGGAGGAGGAGGAGGCTGACTCGGCGTTTTTGTGAGAGTCAAAAGTATTCCAGAGTCGTCTAGAGTTATCAAGAATCATTCTATTTATTATTACATTATGTATTCTTTGAAGACCATGGTCATTTTGAGTTGGGAATAGTCTCCACTTATTATCAAAAGTTATATAAATAAAATTATTAAATAAGGTTTGCCAGTTCTACTTTTTAGTGTTGGAATTAAAAAAGTAAATTGCATCATTTCGAGCATCAGTGTGAAATAATTGCAATAAATTTAGAAAATATTGTATTAGATTTTATAAATAAATTTAGATATATTATAGGATACAATTTATACAATGAAAATTCTCTCTCTCTCTCTCTCTCTCTCTCTCTCTCTCTCTCTCTCTCTCTCTCTCTCTCCTCCTCCCTCTCTCTCTAAATAAATAAATAAATAAATAAATAAATAAATAAATATATGTATTATGTACATAGTGTACATATATGTATATGTATACACATACATGCATGCATAATATATATATATATATACACTTATGCATACATGATATGCGTACATACATATATAATACTTAAATATATGTATATATACATATATATTTGCGTGTGCACGCGAATGTATAAATGCGTATGAACAATGTTCCACTTCCACTCACAGTCATACAGTTCATACATGGAGGTCATACATCCAAAGTCCCTAATATTATTATCAGTAGAACTTAAGTACGCTTGTCCAACCAATCAGTCGGGAACTCAGGACGTCACAAGGACACGGACGACTTCCACCGCTCTGGGAAGTTTAATCTTCGGAGGAAAATCCGACTGCAAATACCCAGAGAAAAATCCCATTGTAAATCCCCTGAGGAAAATCCCATTGTAAATCCCCTGAGGAAAATCTCACTGTAAATCCCTGAGGAAAATCCCATTGTAAATCTCATAAGGAAAATCCTACTGTATATCCCCTGAGGAAAATCCCTATGTAAATCCCTTGAGTAAAATCTCACTGTAAATCCCCCGAAGAAAACCCCATTGTAAATCCCCTAAAGAAAATCCTACTGTAAATCCCCTGAGGAAAATCCACTTGTAAATCCCTTGAGGAAAATGGCATTGTAAATCCCCTGAGGAAAATCCCATTGTAAATCTCATAAGGAAAATCTCGCTGTAAATCCCCTGAGGAAAATCCACTTGTAAATCCCTTGAGGAAAATCTCACTGTAAATCCCCTGAGGAAAATCCCATTGTAAATCTCATAAGGCAAATCTCACTGCAAATCCCCTGATGAAAATCTCATTGTAAATTCCCTGAGGAAAATGCCATTGTAAATCCCCTGAGGAAAATCCCATTGTAAATCTCATAAGGAAAATCTCACTGTAAATCCCCTGATGAAAATCTCATTGTAAATTCTCTGAGGAAAATGCCATTGTAAATCCCCTGAGGAAAATCTCACCCCTTGAGGAAAATCCCATTGTAAATCCCTTGAGGAAAACCCCACTATAAGCCCCTGAGGAAAATCCCATTGTAAATCCCCTGATGAAATTTTCATAGTAAATCCCCTAAGGAATATCCCATTGTAAATCCCCCGAGGAAAATCCCATTGTAAATTCCCTGAGGAAAATCTCACCCCTTGAGGAACATCCCATTGTAAATACCCTGAGGAAAATCCCATTGTAAATCCCCTAAGGAATATCCCATTGTAAATCCCCTGAAGAAAATCTCACTGTAAACCCCCTAAGGAATATCCCATTTTAAATCCCCTGAAAAAAGTCTTACTGTTTATCCCCTGATGAAAATCTCATTGTAAATCTCTGAGTAAAATCTCACTGTAAATCCTCTGATGAAAACCCCATTGTAAATCCACTGAGGAAAATCCAAATGTAAATCCCTGAGTAAAATCTCACTGTAAATCCCCTGAAGAAACCTCCATTGTAAATCCCCTGAAGAAAACCCTATTGTAAATCCCTTGAGGAAAATCCCACGTGCAATGTACCTAACCTAACAAATTTATTTATTTATATATCAAAATATCGATATGCTTCAACTGTTTCGACACAATTTAAAATGACTAAATACAATGCGAACATTTCTGGAGCCAATCTGATTCCATATGCAAAGTTTATCAGTCTGTTCTTGTATTCAGTAGACTGAAGAATATTGAGTTACCAATATTCAATTAAGGATATTAATTATGCGCTGGCTGACGAGTACGATTCGCGTAGTGAACTGGAGGTATAACAACAAGTATATTGTTGTAATCTGTAATCAAGAAATGTTTGCAAAGTAGTGTGCATGAATGTATAAGTAACTCATTGTCGGTACGTATAGTTTTGAGTAAGATTCAGTCATAATATCAACAATTGAATTTATTAAAAAATATTTGTGGTATTATTATTATTATTATTATTATTATTATTATTATTATTATTATTATTATTATTATAATATTGTGGATGCTTCCAAAATTACGTCTACAATATCTAATATTAGCAGAGACACGAACCAACAGCAATGTTAGATAAAAAAAAGAAGATAAATAAATAGAATAAGATTAAAAAAATAAAAAACAGTAAAACACAGATATAGATCCTACAAAATCAGTGCTTTTTGTTTTAAAATTTCAATGGATTTTTGCTTAATTTTGCTTTTGAAAATATTTTAGAAGAATATTAAACTTAGAAGCTTACGAAACTAATTACCATTTCACGAATTATTTAGATTCATTGGTATTTTCACTTACTCGGGGAGTAAGCCTACAAGCTTCTTTACTGTTGTTGTTGTTGTTGTTGGGGGATTAGGAAAGGTCTACTGAAAAGCCTAAAAAAAGGTCTGAAAAAAGTGTTTCGCTTTGAGTTAAAGATACAGGAATTCTAACGTAGGATCTTTATGATTTATTGATCAGATTTTAATTTTCGTTGGTGAAACAACGCTCTATCTGACTGTAGATTTTATATTAACACGTTTTGATTTACGTTAAGTTCGGAATATAATGTTTAAAACGTGCATGAGGGAAAAATCTTGCACGCGCCCCCCCCCCCCACCCCGAGTCAGCTGGAGGCCGAATCAAGCCTTGTTCTTAAGCATTACGTATATGGAAGTATCCTTCAGCGATCCTGTAATAGAACGGAGAACTAACGTCGATAAATATTAATGAATGATGACGATGAATCACGTGAATAAAATATAATACGCTCCTGAAGACCATTCATTCCGTTTTGCCGTGAATAATGTTGCAAGATATTACTCGGGCGGAAATATATATTGCAATATTTAAGCAAGAGTTAGTACAGAGGGTACGCGTTGCAAGTCCACTTAAATTCAAAAATGTGGACCCAAGGAATTTCGGGGGGAATAGAATTGGGGTTTTTTAAAACCTGGTTATAGATGGGGTATGTATGTACCTGTTTTAACTAAACCGTTCTATTTGACTCATTTCACTAAGTCGTTCATTTAACTGTTATTCCTGTTTTAACTAAATCATTCGTTTGACTCATATGTGTTTTTTTTTTAACTAAATCGCCCAGTTAACTATTAGTATTGTTTCAACCAAACCGTTCATTGAGAAAAAAAAAACAACAACCGCTTCATGACACGGATTATTTAGGGGACAGACGTGGGTTTTTTTTAAAACCAAGGTGTAGTTAGGTTTATGCCGCCCTCTAGAGACTTATTTTTGTTTTAAATAAACCGTTCATTTAAAGAAAAAAACGGCATGAAAAAACGCTTCAAAACATGGACTATCTGTGATCAGCAGTGGGCTTTTTAAACGTGGCTGTAGTTGGGGTTTATACGGCCGTCTGGAGACATAAACCTGTTTTAATAAACCGTTCATATAAAAAACTAAATTAAAAACACTTCATTACACGGATTAATTGGGGACAAAATTGGGTTTATTTAAACCAGGCTACAGTTGGGGTTTAATCCACCTGTGGAGACTTATTTCAGTTTAACTAAAACGTTCATATGAATAAAACCAAACTGCATAAAAAAAAACCTATTTCATTACACGGATTATTTGGAGGACAAAACTGTTTTTTTTAAAACCAGATTATAGTTTTGTAAACCTCCCTCTGAAGCCTGATTCCTGTTTTAACTAAACCGTTCATTTAAAGAAAAAAACTTATTAGTTTACGAATTCCAAACACTCCGGTGCAATATTAGCTTAATATTTCAGCTTCAGTAATCAAGTTGTGAAATTCCTGTTGCAAGATCCAAGAAAAGTATCAATTAAATTATTTTGACCTGATACCTGCACAGCCATCTTGAGTTTAGAAGCTGGAGTCGTGTGAGAAGAGAGAGAGAGAGAGAGAGAGAGAAAGAGGAATATTCAGCAACGAACGTTTGATATTCGACACATTTGATTTTCCTTCGAAATCTCTTTATAAAAGGGGAGAGAGAGAGAGAGAGAGACCCCATTTCCCAATTTAAAAGCATCCTTGCAAGGCAATATTGCAATTAAGACGATAAGGGAAAAACTGAAAATATTAGATTAGATACAGAGAGAGAGAGATAAGGAGGAAAGATTCATATTTCCCAACAGGACACTGGCGACATTTCGGGTGTAGAGACGCGAGCCAAGGGTTCAGAAAAAGTAGGGGTCGGGGTTGACTGGCCCCCATCCCCCGACCCCCCTCCCCCCCCATCCCCACCCCCCGTCCCCCTGTGGACAAATACCTTCAAAGCACCCGCTTCTGATTACTCCAAAAGTTAATTAAAGAGAGGAGGGGTCATCTTTTGCTCTTCCTGCATGGGTAGGATAATGTGTTTTATATATATATATATATATATATATATATATATATATAATATATATATATATGTGTGTATATATATTAATATATAATATACATAATATATATATATATATATATATATATATATATATATGTATATATAGTATATATATATATATATATATATTATGTATATATATTATATATATATGTATATATATTATTATATATATATATATAAATATATATATATATATAATATATATATATATATATATATATATTTATATACAATACCAGGATCACGAGTGCAAACAGAATCTATTGTATCTGTAACCCAGTTCATGGGCTTTCTTTTGCCAAGTGCATTTTCAGTGACTTCCGGTTGGTCAAGCGATTGCAAGGGTTGGTGCGAGAGAGAGAGAGAGAGAGAGAGAGAGAGAGATCCTGAAACCAGTGTGTTTGGTTTTCCTACAATTTATTCAATTTATCTGGAGACAAACCTTCCATTATTTTTAATTTTAAAAGTAATGGAGAGAGAGAGAGATCCAGAAGCCAGTGAGTGTTTGGTTTTCCCCTCAATTTAATCAATTTATCTGTTTAAAATTTATCATTGTTTTTTCATTTTAAAGGTAATGGAGAGAGAGAGAGAGAGAGAGAGAGAGATAGAGAGAGAGTGAGAGAGAGAGAGATCCAGAAGCCAGTGAGTGTTTGGTTTTCCCCCAATTTATTCAATTTATCTGGACAAACTTTCTCATTGTTTTCTCATTTTAAAAGTAATGGAGAAAGAGAGAGAATCCAGATGTCAGTGAGCGTTCGAAATTCCTCCCAATTCTCCAACATACTTACACAAAAGTTAGCATTCTTATCTCATTTTAAAAGCAATGGGGAGAGAGAGACACCTGTTGACCCAACCACCTCCAGTTTACCTGGCATGACTTAAGGTTCCTTTAGGCCCCTTGCTGCAACCTCTTTCATTCCTTTTTCTGTACCTCCGTTCATAGTCTTTTTTTTTTCTCTCCATCATACTATTATCCATCTAATAATTGTTTCAGAGGTCCCAGTGTTTGGCCTTTGGCCTAAATTTATATTCCATTTCGTTCTATGATAATAATAATAATAATAATAATAATAATAATAATAATAATAATAATAATAATAATAATAATATAATATTGTATTTATTTTTATTATTGCTCGAGGAGTGATAAGAAAAATAGCAAAAGATAATATAAGATTGATTCGCTGAATTCTGCCATTTTATTCAACAATATTTGTTTTAAGAGCGTCTCTTCAAAATAATAATAAATAATAATAATAATAATAAATAATAATAATAATAATAATAATAATAATGGATGACCACAGGAAGAAACATCCTTAGTACAAAAAGACAAGAGTAAGGGAAAGGGAAATTATAGCCGTAACTACAGGCCTATCACCTGCCTACCAATAATGTGGAAGTTACTTAACAGGTATCAATCAGTGAAAGGCTATACAACTACCTAGAGGAGACAAACACCATCCCCCACCAACATAAAGGCTGCAGAAGGAAGTGTAGGGGCACAAAAGACCAGCTCCTGATAGACAAAATGGTAATGAAGAACAGTAGGAGAAGGAAAACCAACCTAAGCATGGCATGGATAGACTATAAGAAAGCCTTCGACATGATACAACACACATGGCTAATAGAATGCCTGAAAATATATGGGGCAGAGGAAAACACCATCAGCTTCCTCAAAATTACAATGCGCAACTGGAATACAATACATACAAGCTCTGGAATAAGACTAGCAGAGGTTAATATCAGGAGAGGGATCTTCCAGGGAGACTCATTGTCCCCACTACTCTTCCTAGTAGCCATGATTCCCATGACAAAAGTACTACAGAAGATGGATGCCGGGTACCAACTCAAGAAAAGAGGCAACAGAATCAACCATCTGATGTTCATGGACGACATCAAGCTGTATGGTAAGAGCATCAAGGAAATAGATACCTTAATCCAGACTGTAAGGATTGTATCTGGGGACATAATCAATATACTAAAGGGCAAAGTATCGAGAACTGAAGGGATAAAGCTACCAAATGGGAGCAACATCAAACACATAGATGAGACGGGATACAGATACCTGGGAATAATGGAAGGAGGGGATATAAAACACCAAGAGATGAAGGACACGATCAGGAAAGAATATATGCAGAGACTCAAGGCGATACTCAAGTCAAAACTCAACGCCGGAAATATGATGAAAGCCATAAACACATGGGCAGTGCCAGTAATCAAATACAGCGCAGGAATAGTGGAATGGACGAAGGCAGAACTCCTCAGCATAGATCAGAAAACGAGGAAACATATGACAATACACAAAGCACTACTCCCAAGAGCAAATACGGACAGACTATACATAACACGAAAGGAAGGAGGGAGAGGACTACTAAGTATAGAGGACTGCGTCAACATCGAGAACAGAGCACTGGGGCAATATCTGAAAACCAGTGAAGACGAGTGGCTAAAGAGTGCATGGGAAGAAGGACTGATAAAAGTAGACGAAGACCCAGAAATATACAGAGACAGGAGAATGACAAACAGAACAGAGGACTGGCACAACAAACCAATGCACGGACAGTACATGAGACAGACTAAAGAACTAGCCAGCGATGACACATGGCAATGGCTACAGAGGGGAGAGTTAAAGAAGGAAACTGAAGGAATGATAACAGCGGCACAAGATCAGGCCCTAAGAACCAGATACGTTCAAAGAACGATAGACGGAAATAACATCTCTCCCATATGTAGGAAGTGCAATACGAAAAATGAAACCATAAACCACATAGCAAGCGAATGCCCGGCACTTGCACAGAACCAGTACAAAAAGAGGCATGATTCAGTGGCAAAAGCCCTCCACTGGAGCCTGTGCAAGAAACATCAGCTACCTTGCAGTAATAAGTGGTACGAGCACCAACCTGAAGGAGTGATAGAAAACGATGAGGCAAAGATCCTCTGGGACTATGGTATCAGAACGGATAGGGTGATACGTGCAAATAGACCAGACGTGACGTTGATTGACAAAATCAAGAAGAAAGTATCACTCATTGATGTCGCAATACCATGGTACACCAGAGTTGAAGAGAAAGAAAGGAAAAAAGGGATAAGTATCAAGACCTGAAAATAGAAATAAGAAGGACATGGGATATGTTAGTGGAAATTGTACCCATAATCATAGGAACACTAGGCACGATCCCAAGATCCCTGAAAAGGAATTTGGAAAAACTAGAGGCTGAAGTAGCTCCAGGACTCATGCAGAAGAGTGTAATCCTAGAAACGGCGCACATAGTAAGAAAAGGGATGGACTCTTAAGGAGGCAGGATGCAACCCGGAACCCCACACTATAAATACCACCCAGTCGAATTGAGGACTGTGATAGACAAAAAAAAAAAAAAATAGTAATAAGAGCGCATATCTGGCAGCAGTAATGATAGGAATGGTTTTGTGATAGGAGGAAATAATAATAATAATATGCTGGAAGTAAACCCTCTTTTAAACTGTTTTAATAATAATATTAATAATAATAATAATAATAATAATAATAATAATGTTCATAATATAGGTTACTTTAATAATAATTAATATTAACAGCGGAATTCCACACACGAATCTGAATTCTCTATAGCAACAGAAAACGCACGAATTCGCACCCCGCCCTTTCCCCCTCCCCCTCTCACCCCTCTTCTTCTTCTTCTCCTCCTCCTCCTCCTCCTCCTCCGCCTCCTCCTCCCCCCCTAAGAATGACGCGATAGCTCCAGGACCCACGGCCCCACTGTTTACACGAATTCGGGGGGTCGTGTTGACGGGCCCAGATGGTTCCTCTCAGATGGTGGCTTACCGGGGACGATCGCTCTGTGTAAACTGATGGAGAGGAAGGTGCCTGGGGCATGTTGATTTTTTATTTTTTTTACGTCTTTTTTAATGGTATATTTTGAGTATACATTAATAACAGTTTTTTTTATATAAATGTCTTCTTTTTAATGGTAATTTCATCTGAAATGGTAATTTTATCAGTACGCATTAGTAAAATTTAATTTTAGTTCTTATAATTTTTTTTTTACATAAATGAAAAAATATATATTTTTCATAAATATCTTCTATTTCATGGTAATTTTATCAGTATACATTCATAAAATTTCATTTTATTAACTGCTGTTTGAATTTTTTTTATATTTTTTTATAAATTGCCTTTTATTATAGGTGATTTTGTCAATATAAGAAAAGAAAAAAATATATAATGGATAATAATTGTGATAACTCCAAGAGCTCAAATTATATGGAGGATAATCTTTCTCGCATAACCTCTGCATCTAACAAAAGCATACTAGAAAAAAGATGTTAAAATATAGCTTTTATTCTTCTAATCTTCTATACTGTCCAATGGAAAAAAATGACAAAAAACATCAAATAAAAGCCTCTAACAAAAGTATACTCGAAGAAAAATGGTGTTAAGGGGCATAGCTTTTATTATCCTAATCTCCATTACATCTCCATTACCCTGTCCAGCATCAAAAGATAATAAGAAATTAAATAAAAGGGAAATGAGACTCTTCATAAAGGACCCTTTTCATCTTTGACCAAAGCTGACTAAAGACATCAAACGACAGTAAGTATCCTGGAGCGCCACATATTTCACCCATTCAAACAGCGGGCCTTTCTAACTTGCGCCACTAATGAAGAATACCTGTAGAATACAGGGAGAATGGGGGCCCTTCTCATTTGCCAAGAAAGTGCTTCTCAAGAGAGAGAGAGAGAAAGAGAAGAAGAAAGTGCTCCCCGAGAGGGAGAGAGAGAGAGAGAGAGAGGCGGGGGGGGGGGGGGGGGGGGGGGGGGGGGGGGGGGGGGGGGGGGGGGGGGGGGGGGGGGGGGGGGGGGGGGGGGGGGGGGGGGGGGGGGGGGGGGGGAGGAATAATAAGTGCTCCCAAGAGAGAGAGACATGGAAAGAGAGGAACAAGAATTATTCTCAAGAGAATAAGTTTCTCTCTCTCTCTCTCTCGGAAGCACATTTTCTTTCTCTATCTTCAGCAGTCTCTCTCTCTCTCTCTCTCTCTCTCTCTCTCTCTCTCTCTCTCAAGAGAGAGAGAGAAAGGAAAAAAACAAAAAGTGCTCGAGGGAGAGAGAGAGAAAGAGAGAAACGAAAGCAACAAGTATATTGTTGAATCGCATCAACTAACTGATCTAAATTACACATAGATTAAACCCCTCTTACAGCAGAGAGAGAGAGAGAGAGAGAAAGATTTTGGCCAGCCACCCAACATCTCGTGAAGCTGTCCTGACGCCTTTCTTTGTTTACTTCTTGAACAACACCTATGTACACAATGGCGTCCTAATTATTCTGGAGAGCGCTTGTATTACAAACACAAAAGGGTTTGTTTGGGGGAAGGGGAAGGGGATGGTGGATAGAAAGAGAGAGAGGAGGGGGGGAGGGGGGACCTTAAGATTATTCCCTTGGTTTAAAATGTGTTTTTTATACCTCTTTTTTTTCACCTCGGTACATTAGGCGAGATTTTTTTTCCCCTTTTGTAATCTCTACTACGCGATTATGAGAAGGGGTTTTTTCCTCTCTCTCTCTCTCTCTCGGGGGGGTCTCTCTCCTCTCTCTCTCCTCTCTCGTCTCGGTCTCTCTCTCCTCTCAACTTTTCTAAATATCTTGTTATATAGGACATCGGTTTTAATCATGTTTACAACCCATAGCAGTTGAATAATGACCAGGTACGTAACAGACTACTTAGGACTATGAGGACCCGTAGCTATGTAAGGCCAGCAACTTCACCCCTAAAGAATTAAAAGCATGAGTTATTTATTTAAGTAATCCAGGCGAGAACACAATTAAATCCCTCAGGGAAAGGATTTAACAAGATCCATTTATAAGCGAGTTCCTTCAAAGAGAGAGTGAGAGAAATAGACAGAGAGAAACAGAGAATAAATGAGGAGCAAAATCAAACAAAAAGAAACGAAACGGAAAAGGCCAATCTAGGATCTTTCAGCTTGCTGGGGAAGAGGGGAGAGGCTGCTAGGGAAGGGGAAGGGAGAGGGGGGGGGCTTTTAAGGAAAAGGCATGGGAGAGGGGAGGGGCCTCTAGGGAAAGGGGAGAAGGAAGAGAAAGGGGAATTGGATGGGCCTCTAGGGAAAGGAGAGTGGTTTCTAGGGAAAGGGGGAGGAGACTTTAGAGAAAGGGGAGGGGCATCTAGGGAAAGGGGAGGGGTTTCGAGGGAATGGGGAAAAGGGGAGGATTTTATAGGGCAAGGGGAGGAGCCTATAGGGAAAGATGAGGGGCCTCTAGGGAAAGGGGAGGGGTTTCTAGGGGAAGGGGAGGAGACTTTAGAGAAAGGGGAGGGGCATCTAGGGAAAGGGGAGGGGTTTCGAGGGAAAGATGAGGGGCCTCTAGGGCAAGGGGTTAGGAGCCCTTTAGGAAAGATGAGGGCCTCTAGGGAAGGGGGAGGGGTTTCTAGGGAAAGGGGAGGAGACTTTAGAGAAAGATGAGGGGCCTCTAGGGAAAGGGGAGGGGTTTCGAGGGTAAAGGGGCGGAGCCCTTTAGGGAAAGGGGAAGGGCTTCTATGGGAGGGAGAGGGTCTTCTTGGGGGAAGGGGAGGGGAGAGGGAGGAGTCTCCAGGGTAATGGGGAGTTGCGTCACAGCCAAGCGAACTGAAAAAGCAATCGTAAAATCTTTCAGGTCGAAGGGGGGTGGTGGTAATCCCCTTATGGGGTCGGCCCATACCCCTCCCCCCTCCCTACCAAAATCCTTCCTCTCCCTTCCTTTATTTGCACAGAAGGATTTATCGTCCAAGTGACGTCCTTTATCCCGT
The DNA here is from genome assembly GCF_015104395.2 of Macrobrachium nipponense. Lineage (NCBI taxonomy): Eukaryota > Metazoa > Arthropoda > Malacostraca > Decapoda > Palaemonidae > Macrobrachium > Macrobrachium nipponense. Next base: position 5,395,514 of record NC_061104.1, read on the forward strand.
GTTCTCAAGAAATTACTCCCATTGACAAAGGCGCCGGGCAAACACTGGAACGAGATTTCGAAATCTGGAAGAGAGAAAGATAAAATAAAAAACTAGGTTTTGAGTAAAAAAAAAAAAAAAAATCGAAAATTGAAAAAGAAAAAATCAGAATTCGGAACTTTAAAAAAGAACAGATTTCGAAACTTGAAAAAAAAGGTTAAGAATTAAATAAAATGTATAAACTAAAAACAATCAGCTTTCAAAACCATAATAAAGACCAGATTTAGAAACTAAATAAAATCTGATTTCGAACCTACAATGAAAATTAAGTTCAGAAACTTAAAAGAAAAATCTAAGCTAAAAGAAACTAGATTTAGAAACTTAAAAATCAAAGGGAAAAAAAATAGATTTAGAAACTAGAAAATAACTCTAAGCTAAAAAAAGAAAAACTAGATTTAGAAACTTAAAAATAAAAAGGAAGAATTCAGTTTCGAAACTTTCAAAACAAGAGATAAAAAAATGAAAAAATTAAAAAAAATCATCCTTTAGCAGCAAAGCAGCAGGTAGATTTGAAATGAAAAAAAAAAAAAAACAAAAAAAAAGCTGTAAAGAAAATAAAAAAAATTTGGTCTCAGAACTTCACCGGAGATGAAAGAGAAGGAAGTTTTTTTTTATTTTTTTCTTTTTTTTCTGTTTTTGAGTGATTACATATTTCGTCAGAATTGAGAAACCTTCTTAGCATTCAGACATTTCAATTTGATATGATGTTTCAGCATACGTCATGCATGCATACATACATACATTTAATAGTTCAACGACCAATTTATACATATATAAATAAATGCATGAGGCCGTCAAAGATTAAATATACATATATATGAATACATTATTCCTTGAAAGCTCAGATACAGTCCATGCAAGTCACCAAATTGTAAAAGGCTTTCTTTTTTATATTCTTTCCAACTTTCATCTTTCTTTAGCCAGATTTATTCAATTTATTTTTTATATTCTTTCCAACTTTCATCGCCAAATTTATTAAATTTATTATGATTAATGTTGTCCACTGTCTAGAACTTTCTGCGGACGATGTAATTTCAACTCAAAACCCTTCATAAATATTTATGGGTTCATATATCATCAGTTTATTCACATATCATTGGGTTATGATTATTATTATTGTAATCTCTCAGTAAGTCTTAAGTTGCCATTCAGTTAAGAAAGAAACTTTTTTAAAATCACGTAAACGCTTTTGATGTAATTCGTTGATAAACAATCAGATAAGAGATGGCTAAAGATTTTATTTGTGTCTTTGTGTCTTTGTGTCTTTGTGTGTGTGTGATAAAGAGAGAGAGAGAGAGTCAGTGAGTGAGTAGAGTAAGCTGGCCCAATGCTAGCACGGGGTCTTATTCCTAGAGTAGCCCAGAAGAAATTAACTTGGATATTGATCAAGTTAAGCAGTTGCTGAAATATATATATATATATATATATATATATATATATACATATATATATATATACATATTATATATTATACATATATATATATATATATATATATATATATATATATATAGAGAGAGAGGGGAGAGAGAGAGAGAGAGAGAGAGAGAGATAATATATGTATATTTGCATTGATATCCAGTTCGAATTGGATATTAAAGGACATTTTGTAGCTTAATGCATGTATATGAATCACTGTGTTGTGATACAAATTCACATGTATATATGTGTATTTCTATATATATATATATATATATATATATATATATATATACATGTCTATTATATATATATATGTGTATTATATATATACATATACGTATATATATATATATATTTATATTGTATACATAACCTACTATTTTGAGACGAACACAGACCATTACAATTTTCGACGGGCACATAATAAACGAAGTACTGACAGACAGACAGACAGACAGACAGATGGCAGGCGCGCCTGACCGAGAGGAAAGGGGAAATGTAACATATTGTGAAGCCGTCGAAGCAATTACGATACAAACGACGACAAATAGCGAAACTTCAACCGTTCGTTACGTCGCGGGGAAAAGTATTAAGGATTGTCAATAAAACAAAAAAAAAATGATCCCTGGCAAACTTCATTTCTTTAATTACTCGGACAAAATTTCGAGGAAGTTTCACACGAGAAATTTTGCGAGAGACCGATGCAAGATTCTTCTCTTTCGTCAATACGGATTCTCGGATCGCTCATTGGCGTCAGTCTCTCTCTCTCTCTCTCTCTCTCTCTCTCTCTCTCTTCCTTTGATATATAAATGAATAAATGAGTGTAAGTCTCTCTCTCTCTCTCTCTCTCTCTCTCTCTCTCTCTCTTCCTCTTTGATATATAAATGAATAAATGAGTGTAATTCTCTCATTCTCTCTCTCTCTCGTCTCTCTCTCTCCTCTCTCTCTCTCTCATCTCTCTCTCTCTCTCTACTATTATATATATATATATAGTATATATATATATATATATATATACACACATACACACACACATATATATATATATATACATAATATATCTTCATATTTATATATGCACATACGTATGTGTGTATATATATACATGTATATATATATATATATATATATATATATATATATATACACACATACACACACACATATATATATATATACATATATATATTCATATTTATATATATGCACATACGTATGTGTGATATATATATACATGTATATATATATATATATATATACATATATTATGTATATATATGTATATATATACATATGTACATATGTATGTATGTATGTATGTATATGCTTCTGTATCCGAGTGCTTGCACATCATCATTACTTATGACTTACAAATCAAACTGGTGAGTGAGTGCAAACGATAAGGACTACGATAAATACAAGCTGGCCCACCCGAAATTCCCAGTGACGTCACGCTTTATCGAACATTAAAAAAATGAGGAAAAACCTCATGCTATATTTTTATAGAAAAGAGAGAGAGAGAGAGAGAGAGAGAGAGAGAGACAGCACAAACAAATCTCTACGTCATACAATTTAGATATCGATAGAAAATAGAGAAAGAAGAGAAAAATACAGTAAAGAACTCTTACCTCATTCCTGATATACATCTATGAAAGAGAGAGAGAAAAAAATAAAGGAAAAATAATTACAACAACAACAAAAACTGCCTCATTCAAACTAATATCAGTCAAGACATATCTGTAGAAACAAAGAATCAGAAATAAAAAAAATTATCTACCTCATTCAAGTTATATATCTCTGAAGTGTGAGAAAGAGAGCAGAGAGAAGCAACGAACAAGGATGTTGTACCGTTCTGTCACTGTGGCGCTGCCCCGCTACCTTACTTAGGCTATATCTATGGAGAAGAGAAAGAGAGAATGTCAAGAAGAAGGGGCACGAACAACGTGTGGGCATGATCTGGCACTGTCAGCTGATGATGGTGGTGGTGGTGGCACTCAGCCCCGCGATAAGACGAGACGGAGGAGGTGGCACTGGTTGGGAGTAAATTCGCCTCCTGGCCCTGCCCGCCCTAAACCGGAAACGCCAATTGATGCGAGAATGTATCAAATAGCAATTTGTAATGACACGTAGCGTTTCTTCGCTTACTGGAGTTATTTTTTCCTCCTTTTTTTTCCTTTTTTTTGTAAATATTCCTTAATCCTTATGGAAGGGATTTTACGTGATGAAATTAATTAAAAGGTTACAAATAATAACAAGGAAATAATTAAACAAAAATAAAGAAAGCAAAATAACCATAATAATTTAGCTTCGTGAGACATTGAAAAGAGTTTAGTATGTCACAGAAAAAAAAATAAAACATTTTAAGTTCATATGACATAAAAAATAATTTTTCAAAAAAATAGTTTATGTTCGTATGTAGCAAAGTCATCAAAACAAAACTGTTTAGGTTCGTATGACATTCGTGGTCATATGCCATACAGTAAGCAAAGCAAAAATATATTGGTTCGTATGACATTAAAAAAAGCAAAATAATGTCATGTTCGTATGCCATGAAAAATCTTATTATGTTAGGTTCGTAAGACACAATCAGGAAAAACAAAAAATGTTTTAGATTAGTTTACCATAAGTAAAGCAAAAGAAAAAGTTTAAGCTCGTATGACAAAAGAAAAACAAGAAAATATATAAGTATATTATTATTTCAGGTTCATATAGGCATAAAGCAAAACATATAATTAGTTTCGTATGCTACGCAAAAAAAAGTCAAAGCACCAAAAAAATCATCATGCATAAAGAAGAAGGCAAAAAAAAAAAGAAAAATTATAATGTGTTTTTAAGTTCGTATGCAACAAAAAAGCAAAAAAAAAAAAATTTGGTTCATAGCCCATAAGAACAAAACAAAAAGCTTTAGGTTCGTATGCTATAAAAAAGCGAAAAAAAGGTTCGTAGCTCATAAGAGCAAATCGAAAAAAGCTTTAGGTTCGAATGCTATAAAAAAACAAGCCAAAAAAATTAGGTTCGTATCCCATAAGAGCAAAACAAAAAGCTTTAGGTTCGTAAGCTATAAAAAAATTAGGTTCGTATCCCATAAGGAAAACAAAACAAAACAACATAAAAGAAAGCTTTAGGTTCGCATGTATTGTGAGTGCAAGAGGACTAGTCAGTCTAGTAGTCACTTTGTGGCGGCCACAGAGACACGACGCGAATACCAATCGCTCGTTGTTGAATCTATTTTTTCTTCTTCCTTTTCTTCTTCTTCTTGGATAAATTCGGTGCGTTTCATCGGTTCTCCTTCATTTCAGTCGTCGTTTGCGCTCTAAACGGTTCGCATTCACGGTGTTTGTTAAAGAAAATAAAAGCGCTTCAGAAGTAAGCATAGCTTTTACGTTTTTTTTTTCAAAATATATTCACTTCAGGATTAGGTGTTGTTCCAGATATAAATATCGACTGTGCTGTGTGTTTTTTTTTTAAACGCTTCAGAAATATATATATATTACTATTTGTGTGGGAATGAAAACAGCTTTGCCAGTGTTTTTACTGATATTTTCAGAATGAATATCGATTTTCAGTGCATTTTTTTAAACTTCAGGAATAAATATCGTATTTCCAGTGCTTTTTTTTATATAGGAATTCATAAACAACTATCCCTTTTACAGTGTTTTTCCAAAAATTTATCAGCTCTTAAAAACTGCATATTCGATGTTTTAATTTTCAACATATTTCAGAACTATCTGCCATTTCAGTGTGTTCATTTTATTTCAGAAATAAGTATTGCATTACTAGTGCTTTTTTTGTTTTAATTTTCAAAAATATTTCAGATCTATCTGCCATTTCTGACAGCGCCATTTTTCAAAAAATACTTTTCAGAACGCACTTCACTGCCTCAGGAAAAGTACTACCCATCTAAGAGGTATTCCATCCTAGATAAAAGAAAAAAGAAAAAATCCTCCCGTGAATATTAAGGGATAAAAACTTCACCATGAGGTACGCCAGTCTGTTGTTAGTAGTACTACTGGCGACGCCATATTGCCTGGCAGCCTCTCAGATGAGCCTGTGTGGTTATGGGGACGTCTGCGAAGCCATTGTCTTCAACCAGCTCGCCCTGGCTTCTATACGCGAAGGTCAGTGATGCCCAGGTGCTATACCCAGTGTCTCAAATACCTACTAGGTCATGTTTTTTTTTTTTTTTTTTTTTTAATAATATAATACAGTGTTTCTTCCTCTTGAGCTATACCCAGTGTCTTCAGTACCCAGCCTTTTTTTCACAATATAATGCAGTTTTTCTTCTTGTGACCTATGCCCTGTGTTTTTTTTTTTTTTTTTACAATATAATACAGTGTTTCTTCCTGTGACCTAGTGTTTCTTCAGTACCAAGCTTTTTTTTTTTTTTTTTTTTTTTTTTTTTTTTTTTTTTTTACAATATAATGCATTTTTTCTTCTTTTGACTTATTTTCAGTGCCTTCAGTACCCATACCCAGCCATTTTTTTTTCACAATATAATGTAGTTTTTCTTCCGCTGACCTATTCCCAGTGTCTTCAGTACCCAGGTCATGTTTTTTTAAATACATAATGTTATTTTCTTCTTTTGACCCATTTTAAGAGTTTTCAGTACCCAGGTCATGGTTTTATTTTTTACTATATGCGATTTTTTTCCTCGTAGGAGTGCTGTGACATCAGTGCACCTCATGTGATCCACTATATGCGGTACTGAAAGAATTCTGTTCCGTACTGTGGCGATTTTTTTTTATTTATTTATTATTTTTTTTTAAATGAAATGAAATTTATTTCATGATATCTCGATATTTTTGGGGAAATTTAGATGTTATTTTGTTCCATTGTATGGCGGTATTTTTGAGGAAAAATATAATAGAATTTTGTTTCCTGGTATCGCAATATTTTTGGGGAATATAAAACAATTTTATTCCATACTATTTTAACATATTTTCTATTATTTATAGCATATTGTCTTAGTCAATCTTGTATAAAATACAGAAAACCAAAAAATAGATAAATAAATTTTAATGAAGATAAAAAAATATAGAAAAAAAAAAAACAAAACAAACAGGAAAAAAAATCTATTTTAATGAAGATAAAAAATTCATGTATTGTTTACAGAACTTATATAACTGTTTACATCTGGTTCCCGGTAGGCATGAAACTGTGCAACGTTTATGTTGCTGGTCACATAACACTAACACTTAACACTTTCGCCTTTAGGCAAAACAGTTTTGCCCAAACATTGCTGAGGGTTCGTGATTTTAGGCAACGCGAGGCAACGAGATTTAAAAAACACGACACTGTGGCGTGACTAAGTTTAATATTTATTATTTTATGGCAGAAAAACCATTTTGACGTCGGTGAAGAAAGTTGTGATTTAATATTTTTTATTCTCTTTCATTCCATTTTTATGTCAGTGAAATTACAGCAACTGTTAGAAGCTACGACTCTGTGGAATGACTAAGTTTAATATGTATTATTTTATGGTAGAAAAATCATTTTGTCATCGGTGAAGAAAGTTGTGATTGAATATTATTTATGCTCTTTCATTCCATTTTGAAAGATAGCGTAACATTTTGGTA
>NC_061104.1:5407550-5412886 GCF_015104395.2 Macrobrachium nipponense
AATTGATAAATGGATTATTATTCTCGAGATATTCATAAAATTATAGAATTGCGGAATAGTAGATATTTCACTCAAAATTGAAGGTCGTCATATATTGACGAAAAGTAGATAAATTTGACAAGTTATTACGGTTTATATACGATTTATATTGCAGGTAAATTTACCTACTTTATAATCACATGAAAATTTCAGAACTTTATTTACAAGAAATTTAGACTGAAGATAAAATATGTTTTACCATTTCCCGTTAATCACGTAAGAAATGTTTTATCAAGACATTTTTTAAAAATCTTATGCCTATAGTTGTGTTATAGAACTTATAGCATTTATACCGGAGGCGTTGCAGAGTTCTTGTGATGTAACGCTATCAGTCAATCTGCACATGTTTCTGAATGGGTTGCCATAATATAAGGATTTATGTGACTAAACGGTTCCAAGCAGTCACACAGATCCATTTTGCCTTGTGACTATAATAAGACATGTCTGTACAGATTCCCTACAGTGTCATGAATCTTCTACTCTCTTCAGTACTTATAAACCTGAAATAAAACAATATGATCATCATTTATATGATTTGTACCCTTATTTTCATACTCAAGTTTCTTAGTCGTTCACCAACTCGTCAGGATATGACATTAGTCAAATAACCATCAAGATTCACAATTCCGCGACAACTACGTCATCGACAGTTGTTTCAGTGAGTAGAAATAAATTTGAAACTATCATGAATTGATTTTATAGTTTTCCGGTATTCCTCAAAACAATCAACGCTATAGTAGATTCACATCAACTGTGCATTTGATGTCTAGGCCAGCAGTCCTTTACGACGCTCCTGATTGGCTGTTGATAAGCCAGTCACAGAGCTGGAAACTCTCAGTCTCTCTCGAGAGTTCACATGGGAAGGATCTATCTTCCACCTCTCCTGAAAGACGTATACCTCAGGAGAGGTGGAACTCTCTCGAGAGACTGAGAGTTTCCAGCCCTGTCATTGGCTTATCAACAGCCAATCAGGAGCGTCGTAAGGGACTGGCCTAGACATTAAATGCATGGTTGATGTAAATCTACTATAGTTACTACTACAAACGATAGCCCTTAATACCTACGTAGTCTGTAAGACCCTCCTGTTGTTCACATTGGGCAAAATGGCAGTTAAAGAAGTGGTTTTTGTTTCTCGGTAAACCTTCCAGGTTGGTGCTTAGGTTTTCGTTTAGTTAGACTTGTTCAGTGCTTGTTGCAACCGCTTAGACAACTCTCCACTTCTCTGGTGTCTCTCAAAAGACTGGTGTAAGTATATAGTGGTATTAGGCCTATGCTTTTTGGGAGTCAGTAAGCTAGAAGTAGGTATAACGCAAGCGTGATGTTCCCTTAGATATATTTCAACCGTAATGACCTATATATATATATATATATATATATATATATATATATATATATATATATATATATATATATATATAGAGAGAGAGAGAGAGAGAGAGAGAGAGAGAGAGAGAGAGAGAGAGATTGTGCTGGAAGGGGACTTGGCGTGGAGAGATAAATCTCTCTCTCTCTCTCTCTCTCTGTGTATATATATATAATATATATATATATATATATATATATATATATGTAAGACATAGGGTTTTGATTAATAATATATTGTTCGTGCATTCTCTGTAACCTGTGGAATGTGGAGGACAGTGCAGAGATAACGACCTGAGAATAGCTGATGAATGAGTTTCTAGGGGTATGGCGTGAGATAAAAATGCTTAGTTCAGGAAGTCAACGTACGACAGTTTATGAACTCTTCCAAAGTGCCTTTGTGAAACTAGATGCAGCTAGAACCGCGAGGCGTTGTCGAAGTGTGCATTCGTATGTGCGTGTGCGCCTCTTCTATTCATAATGCCAAGATTATGGGAAGACTTGCACAGACATTCGGGGAGGAAGGCGAAGCCATGATGGCAGATGCCAAAGTGTTTTTATTTATCAGTGAGTGATATTCCGGTTGGGAATGGGTAAGTGTTACCTTTACTTTAGCCAAAGGGGTGGCTTGTTTGATATCTTGTAAGATGTTCCATCTTATTAACTTTGTCTTTGAACTTGTGTGTGTACTTACCGGGATGTGTTTCTGTATCTTTGACAGACGGTTTCTGGATTTCGTGGGACAGAGTTCCCAGGGAAGGTGTGACCTTTTGGGGTGACTTGACAATGAGTAGTTTTTAAGTTAGTCTGTGAGACTGGATTACTTAGTTAATTGATTTGGTTATTGTAAATAAACGTTATGTTATGATGCAACTCTCTCATTTTCATTACCTGTTAGAATGGAGAGAGAGAGAGAGAGAGAGAGAGAGAGAGAGAGAGAGATGGGGTGATTGCCGGGAGAGAGAGAGAGAGAGGCTGTGTATGTAAATGGAGTTATGGGGTCTGCCTTCCGTTTCGTGTCCACGCTTACCTTATGAAATTAACATGAGGGTTTCCCCATGTTTATAGTGGTGGCAGACGGTTAAAGAGGGGATATAAAAGGTTTTTCTTGCTTTTCTATGCCTAGGAACGCCAATGTAGAGATGGTTGGCCAGTTAGAAGATAAAAGGGTAGAGAAAATGTCCGCCGTGAGATGGGGGGATGAGGCAAAGATTTTCTATTAGGGTCATCAAATTTGCCCGTACCGAGATTCTTCAGGGTGGGAGTCGTGAGACAAGCAACTCAGTCTAGTTCATGAGTGAGTGTTGATAGGGGTCATCTCAGCGGTCGCGTGTGTATTGTGCCGACGAGATTTACGCGTTTTTACGAAGAATTTCGAGTTCCTTTTGTTCCCATTATGGAGTGGTGAGTGTTAAACTATTGTTTATCAAAAAGGAGTGGGTTTTTGTTTAAATATTTCAGGGTTATGGGATTGGTTCAAGAGGTCAAAACAATTTTTTCTTTCCCCATAGTGAAGTGTTTTCTTTATTTGCACGTGTTTATAATAGACGTATGCATTCGTCTTTGTTTAAAACATAGGAGTGTATTTTTCTATGCATGGGAACTGTGCTTAGACAAGCATATTTGGCTTAGTGGACAACAGAGCGGCCACAATTTTAAGGGCCTCAGCATATTTCTGCAGAGAGGCGCCTTGCATTGCGAGGGTAAGCGGGCATCCCTTGGGAGGATAGTAGCATGGGAGGTACCACTAGCCTCACTCGAGAGATAGTGCAGGGATGGGGTATACTACTGGCATGCCTCGGGGTGTTCTGCCGCTCGACTGAGGGGTTGTTCTCAGGGGGGGAGAAATTTTTTTTTCTCAGTGTGGGTGAACTCCCCCTTTTCCTTTTTTTTTCTTAGTGTTGGGGATGGATTTGGCCTTGACATTGAATGCTAAGATATCAGCTGATTGATTAGTTGATGAAGTGAAATGCCCGTAGAGTCTTTTTTTTTAGAAAAGATATTTTTTTTTCTCTCTTGGATGAAGAGAAAAGGAAATAAAAAGAGATTTTTCTTTTCCGAAAATGAGGGGAAAAGTAGTTAACATGCACGGGATGTGTTTATGTTTCTTTGTGCCTTGAAAGACACAAATATAAAGGGGATACACAGATTATTTTTTTTTTATTGTGTTGGAGAAATTACTTTGAAATGCCGATGATTGGTGTTGTATCTGTGTTGTGTGGCAATGGTGTTATGTCATGGTGTTGCATGCTGGAGAAATTGTATGTCATAGGATTCAGCATTACTGTTGTATGCTATTTTGAATTTCACCATTACTTGAGATCTTTGCGAGAGAATTATTGCTATGAAAAGTTATTATTATTGTTATTATTAATAATTATTATACTTGAGATGTGTCACGGGAGGTTTGCTTAAGTATAATTATCATTACGGGAGAATTGTTTTGCGAGAGATTTGAGATATTTCATGGGAGATTATTCAATAATTACTACAGATAATTATTCAAGGAGAATTATTACAATGAATTAATGGGAGAAGTCTTGTGTTAATTATTTGTTCAGTTTTTGTAACTTTGGAGAATATTTCAGTGATTCACGGGGATGAGTTTTGCTGAATCTTGATGAATCTGGCTGAATCTTGGTAAATTGTGTGGGATTTTGCTGAACTTTTGCTGAATTTTTGGAGAATGGACAAGCATTAACTTTGGTGATAATTTTTGTACTGATACTGATGATTTTGATGATAGCAATTTTTTTTTGGTGATTTTGTGATAATGATACTTCTGATACTGATTTTTTATGTACTAATACGTGGGTGTTTTAATGCTGTCAAGGGAGGTGAAATCTTTTGTGATTATGGGAGGAACTAACAACACATTGTTTTAGTTTTTTTTTTCTTTTTTTTATGAGTTCAGCAGATAATTGCTTGACATCTAGTGAGTTACGGGAGATAGTTAATGGTGCCGTTGATTTTTCTTTTCTCCTATTTTGGAAATTAGCCATCGCTGACACAAGTTTTTTTTTTACCATCGGTGAATTTGAATTTGTTTTTTCTCTCCAGTTAGTGTGAATATTGTCTCAGTTCATGACTTAGAGTCATTGTTCGGGAACGTGTTCGTGTTTTAGCTATTTGATGCTATAGAGTAATATAGGGGAGAATTTCTTGCATGTTTTGAATGCATACGTAATGGCACTACATTTTTTCTCTGGATATTTGTGTTCCAGAAATTGTGAGTTTTCTTGCACAATACCCTTGGTTGTATTTGTGACAACTTTGTGAGAGATAGGAAACTTGGTTAAGTTTTCTAGTGGCTTATGTCGTAGTGCATAGGGAGAAGTCTTTGCTTAGACACTGTGAATTTGGAGTTCTGTTATAATGACTTGTGGCACATTGGTGGTTTTTTCTAGAATTTTCTAGACAGTTTTATTTGCCGAGTTTTTGCCCTTTTTTAGCAGTTATGCTAAATGGAGTGAGTTTTTATAGTTTTTTACTATAACATTGAGTTATTTTCTCTGGAGAATTGGAGTTATAATTGAGATATTTTGGGGAGATAATTGGAGGTATATATTTATTTTGGATTATATTTTGAGATATATATTTTGGGGATGGGAGATATTATTGATTTTTGGATATGTGGATTTTTATTTGCCAATGTGATGAGAGCTATGTTTAGTTCAATTATTTTTGCAGCCATCTTTGTTGCAAATGGAGACACATATTTGGAGATTATGGGGCAATATTTGGGAGTGTGTGAGTTAGATGCCTGAGTGCACATTTTTTGGAGATATATTATTTGGAGCCTTGTTTTGTTCCACTGGAGTTATTGGGGAAATAGAGGTAAATATTTTGTATTTGCCGAAATAGAGGTGATTAGTCTCTATTCTTGGAGTGGTGTTTTTTTTTCTACTGACATGTGGCTATTAGAGAAATAAGAG
>NC_061104.1:5413386-5420886 GCF_015104395.2 Macrobrachium nipponense
ACATAAATGAAAAAATATATATTTTTCATAAATATCTTCTATTTTCATGGTAATTTTATCAGTATACATTCATAAAATTTTATTTTATTAACTGCTGTTGAATTTTTTTTTATATATCTTTTTATAAATTGCCTTTATTATAGGTGACTTTATCAATGTAAGAAAAGAAAAAATATATGGATAATAATTGTAATAACTCCAAGAGCTCAATTATATGGAGGATAATCTTTCTCGCATAACCTCTGCATCTAACAAAAAGCATACTAGAAAAAAGATGTTAAAATATAGCTTTTATTTCTTCTAATCTTCTATACAGTCCAACGGAAAAAAAATGACAAAAAACATCAAAATAAAAGCCTCTAACAAAAGTATACTCGAAGAAAAATGGTGTTAAGGGGCATAGCTTTTATTATCTTAATCTCCATTACATCTCCATTGCCCTGTCCAGCATCAAAAGATAATAAGAAATTAAATAAAAGGGAAATGAGACTCTTCATAAAGGACCCTTTTCATCTTTGACCAAAGCTGACTAAAGACATCAAACGACAGTAAGTATCCTGGAGCGCACATATTTCACCCATTCAAACAGCGGGCCTTTCTAACTTGCGCCACTAATGAAGAATACCTGTAGAATACAGGGAGAATGGGGCCCCTTCTCATTTGCCAAGAAAGTGCTTCTCAAGAGAGAGAGAGAGAGAAAGAGAAGAAGAAAGTGCTCCCCGAGAGGGAGAGAGAGAGAGAGAGAGGCGGGGGGGGGGGGGGGGGGGCGGGGGGGGGGGGGGAGGAATAATAAGTGCTCCCAAGAGAGAGAGACATGGAAAGAGAGGAACAAGAATTATTCTCAAGAGAATAAGTTTCTCTCTCTCTCTCTCTCTCTCTCTCTCTCTTTGAAGCACATTTTCTTTCTCTATCTTCAGCAGTCTCTCTCTCTCTCTCTCTCTCTCTCTCTCTCTCAAGAGAGAGAGAGAAAGGAAAAAACAAAAAAGTGCTCGAGGGGGAGAGAGAGAGAAAGAGAGAAACGAAAGCAACAAGTATATTGTTGAATCGCATCAAACTAACTGATCTAAATACACATAGATTAAACCCCTCTTACAGCAGAGAGAGAGAGAGAGAGAGAGAGAGAGAAAGATTTGGCCAGCCACCCAACATCTCGTGAAGCTGTCCTTGACGCCTTTCTTTGTTTACTTCTTGAACAACACCTATGTACACAATGGCGTCCTAATTATTCTGGAGAGCGCTTGTATTACAAACACAAAAGGGTTTGTTTGGGGGAAGGGGAAGGGGGGCTGAGAGAAAGAGAGAGAGGCGGGGGGGGGGAGGGGGACTTAAGATTATTCCCTTGGTTTAAAATTGTGTTTTTTTATACCTTTTTTTTCACCTTGGTACATTAGGCGAGATTTTTTTTCCCCTTTTGTAATCTCTACTACGCGATTAAGAGAAGGGGTTTTTTCCTCTCTCTCTCTCTCTCTCTCTCTCTCTCTCTCTCTCTCTCTCTCTCTCTCTCAACTTTCTAAATATCTTGTTATATAGGACATCGTTTTAATCATGTTTACAACCCATAGCAGTTGAATAATGACCAGGTACGTAACAGACTACTTAGGACTATGAGGGACCCGTAGCTATGTAAGGCCAGCAACTTCACCCCTAAAGAATTAAAAGCATGAGTTATTTATTTAAGTAATCCAGGCGAGAACACAATTAAATCCCTCAGGGAAAGGATTTAACAAGATCCATTTATAAGCGAGTTCCTTCAAAGAGAGAGTGAGAGAAAGAGACAGAGAAAAACAGAGAATAAATGAGGAGCAAAATCAAACAAAAAGAAACGAAACGGAAAAGGCCAATCTAGGATCTTTCAGCTTGCCTGGGGAGAGGGGAGAGGCTGCTAGGGAAGGGGAAGGGAGAGGGGAGGGGCTTTTAAGGAAAAGGCATGGGAGAGGGGAGGGGCCTCTAGGGAAAGGGGGAGAAGGAAGAGAAAAAAGGGAATTGGTATGGGGCCTCTAGGGAAAGGAGTAGAGTGGTTCTAGGGGAAAGGGGGAGGAGACTTTAGAGAAAGGGGAGGGGCATCTAGGGAAAGGGGAGGGGTTTCGAGGGAAAGGGGGGGAGGAGTTTTATAGGGCAAGGGAGGAGCCTTTAGGGAAAGATGAGGGGGCCTCTAGGGAAAGGGAGGGAGGGGTTTCTCGGGGTAAGGGGAGGGAGACTTTAGAGAAAGGGGAGGGGCATCTAGGGAAAGGGGAGGGGTTTCGAGGGAAAGATGAGGGGCCTCTAGGGCAAGGGGAGGAGCCTTTAGGGAAAGATGAGGGGCCTCTAGGGAAAGGGGGAGGGGTTTCTAGGGAAAGGGGAGGAGACTTTAGAGAAAGATGAGGGGCCTCTAGGGAAAGGGGAGGGGTTTCGAGGGAAAGGGGCGGAGCCTTTAGGGAAAGGGGAAGGGCTTCTATGGGAGGGAGAGGGTCTTCTTGGGGGAAGGGGAGGGGAGAGGGAGGAGTCTCCAGGGGTAATGGGGAGTTGCGTCACAGCCAAACGAACTGAAAAAGCCAATCGTAAAATCTTTCAGGTCGAAGGGGGGTGGTAATCCCCTTATGGGGTCGGCCCATACCCCTCCCCCCTACCAAAATCCCTTCCTCTCCCTTCCTTATGCACAGAAGGATTTATCGTCCAAGTGACGTCCTTTATCCCGTGTTCTCAAGAAATTACTCCCATTGACAAAGGCGCCGGGCAAACACTGGAACGAGATTTCGAAATCTGGAAGAGAGTAAGATAAAAAAAAAAAAAAAACTAGGTTTTGAGTAAAAAAAAAAAAAAAAAAAATCGAAAATTGAAAAAGAAAAAAATCAGAATTCGGAACTTTAAAAAAGAACAGATTTCGAAACTTGAAAAAAATAAAAAATTAAGTAAAATGTATAAACTAAAAACAATCAGCTTTCAAAACCATAATAAAGACCAGATTTAGAAACTAAATAAAATCAGGTTATGAACCTGCAATGAAAATTAAGTTCAGAAACTTAAAAAAAAATCTAAGCTAAAAGAAACTAGATTTAGAAACTTAAAAATAAAAGGGAAAAAAATAAATTTAGAAACTTAGCAAATAAATTCTAAGCTAAAAAGAAAAACTAGATTTAGAAACTTAAAAATAAAAAGGAAAAATTCAGTTTCCGAAACTTTCAAAACAAGAGATAAAAAATGAAAAAATTTAAAAAATCATCCTTTAGCAGCAAAGCAGCAGGTAGATTTGAAATGAAAAAAAAAAAGCTGTAAAGAAAATAAAAAAAATTTGGTCTTCACGGAGATGAAAGAGAAGGAGTTTTTTTTTTTTTTTTTTTTTTTTTTTTTTGTTTTTTTTTTTTTTTTGTTTTTTTTTTTTTTTTTTTTTTTTTGGTGATTACATATTTCGTCAGAATTGAGAAACCTTCTTTAGCATTCAGACATTTCAATTTGATATGATGTTTCAGCATACGTCATGCATGCATACATTTAATAGTTCAACGACCAATTTATACATATAAATAAATGCATGAGGCCTGGGCAAAAGATAAATATACATATATATAAATACATTATTCCTTGAAAGCTCAGACACAGTCTTTACAAGTCACCAAATTGTAAAAGGCTTTCTTTTTTATATTTTTTCCAACTTTCATCTTTCTTTAGCCAAATTTATTCAATTTATTTTTTATATTCTTTCCAACTATCATCTTTCTTTAGCCAAATTTATTAAATTTATTATGATTAATGTTGTCCACTGTCTAGAACTTTCCGCGGACGATGTTTTTCAACTCAAAACCCTTCATAAATATTATGGGTTCATATATCATCAGTTTATTCACATATCATTGGGTTATGATTATTATTATTGTAATCTCTCAGTAAGTCTTAAGTTGCCATTCAGTTAAGAAAAGAAACTTTTTAAAATCACGTAAACGCTTTTGATGTAATTCGTTGATAAACAACCAGAATAAGAGATGGCTAAAGATTTTACTTGTGTCTTTGTTGTGTGTGAGATAAAGAGAAAGAGAGAGAGAGTGAGTGAGTAGAGTAAACTGGCCCAATGCTAGCACGGGGTCTTATTCCTAGAGTAGCCCAGAAGAAATTAACTTGGATATTGATCAAGTTTAAGCAGTTGCTGAAACAGTATATATAGCTATATATAGATATATATATATATATATATATATTATAGAGAGAGAGAGAGAGAGAGAGCAGAGAGAGAGAGAGAGAGAGAGATATTATATATATATGTATATTTTTGCATTGATATCCAATTCGAATTGGATATTAAAGGACATTTGTAGCTTAATGCAGGTATATGAATCACTGTGTTGTGATACAAATTCACATGTATATATGTGTATTTATATATATATATATATATATATATATATATATATATATATATATATTTTATTATTGTATACATAACCTACTATTTTGAGACGAACACAGACCATTACAATTTTCGACGGGCACATAATAACGAAGTGCCTGACAGACAGACAGATGGCAGGCGCGCCTCTGACCAAAAGAGGAGGAGAGGGGAGGGAAAATTGGAAAATATTGTGAAGCCGTCGAAGCAAATTACGATACAACGACGGCAAATAGCGAAACTTCAAACCGGTTCGTTACGGACCGTTGGGGGGAAAAGTATTAAGGATTGTCAATAAAAAAAAAAAAATGATCTGGCAAACTTCATTTCTTAATTAGTCGGACAAATTTCGAGGAAGTTTCACGAGAATTTTGCGAGAGACCGATGCAAGATTCTTCTCTTTCGTCAATACGGATTCTCGGATCGCTCATTGGCGTCAGTCTCTCTCTCTCTTCTCTCTCTCTCTCCTCTCCTCTCTCTCTTCCTTTGATATAGAAAATAAATGAATAAATGAGTGTAAGTCTCCTCTCTCTCTCTCTCCTCGTCTCTCCTTCCTTCTTCTCTCTCTCTATATATTAAGATATATATATATATATATATAGATATATATATATATATATATATATATATAATAATATATATCTATATATATATATGTGTGTGTGTATGTATTTATTTATATATATGCATGTACTTATGTATGTATATATACACACACATTTATATATATATATATATTATGTATATATATACATATGTACATATGTATGTATGTATATGCTTCTGTATCCGAGTGCTTGCACATCATCATTACTTATGACTTACAAATCAAACTGGTGAGTGAGTGCAAACGATAAGGACTACGATAAAAACAAGCTGGCCCACCCGAAATTCCCAGTGACGTCACGCTTTATCGAACATTAAAAAAATGAGGAAAAACCTCTTGCTATATTTTATAGAAGAGAGAGAGACAGAGAGAGAGAAAGCACAAACAAATCTCTACTTCATACAATTTAGATATCTATAGAAAATAGAGAGAGAGAGAGAAGGAGAAAATACACCAAAAAAAACTCTACCTCATTCCTGATATACATCTATGAAAGAGAGAGAGAGAAAAAAATAAAGGAAAAATTACAACAACAAAAAAACTGCCTCATTCAGACTAATATCATTCAAGACATATATCTGTAGAAACAAAGAATCAGAAATAAAAAAAATTATCTACCTCATTCAAGTTATATATCTCTGAGAGTGAGAGAGAGAGAGAGAGAGAGAGAGAGAGAGAGAGAGGAGCACGAACAGCATGTGGGTACGTTCTGTCACTGTGGCTCTGCCCCGCTACCTCACTTAGGCTATATCTATGGAGAAGAGAAAGAGAGAATGTCAAGAAGAGGGGGCACGAAAAGCGTGTGGGTATGATCTGGCACTGTCAGCTGATGATGGTGGTGGGGTGGCACTCAGCCCCGCGATAAGACGAGACGGAGGAGGTGGCACTGGTTGGGAGTAAATTCGCCTCCTGGCCCGGCCCGTCCTAAACCGGAAACGCCAATTGATGCGAGAATGTATCAAATAGCAATTTGTAATGTCGTGTAGCGTTTCCTCGCTTACTGGAGCTTTTTTTTTTTTCTCTTTTTTTTTCCTCTTTTTTTTGTAAATATTCCCTACTCCTTAAAGAAGGGATTTTACGTGATGAAATTAATTAAAAGGTTACAAAGAATAACAAGGAAATGATTAAACAAAAATAAAGAAAGCAAAATAACCATGATAATATAGCTCCGTGAGACAATGAAAAGAGTTTAGTTTAGTATGTCACAGAAAAAAAAATAACAGATTTTAGGTTCATATAACATAAAAAATAATTTAAAAAAAAAAATAGTTTATGTTCGTATGTAGCAAAGTCATCAAAACAAAACTGTTTAGGTTCGTATGACATTCGTGGCCATATGCCATACAGTAAGCAAAGCAAAAATATATTGGTTCGTATGCCATTAAAAAAAAGCAAAATAATGTCATGTTCGTATGCCATGAAAAATCTCTTAATATGTTAGGTTTAAGACATAATCAAGTAAAAACAAAAAATGTTTTAGATTAGTTTGCCATAAGTAAAGCAAAAGAAAAAGTTTAAGCTCGTATGACAAAAGGAAAACAAGAAAATATATACGTATATTATTATTTCAGGTTCATATAGCATAAAGCAAAACAGGAAAAAACTTCAAGTTCGAATGCTATAACAAAAGCTATATATATATATTATATATATATTATATATATATATATATATATATATATATATATATATATATATATATATATATTTAGGTTCGTATGCTACACAATAAAAGTCAAGCTCCCATGCTATAAGAAAAGCAGAAAAATATAATGTTTTAAGTTCGTATGCAACAAAAAAGCCAAAAAAATAAATTTGGTTCGTAGCCCATAAGAGCAAAACAAAAAGCTTTAGGTTCGTATGCTATAAAAAAGCGAAAAAAAGGTTCGTAGCTCATAAGAAGCAAATCGAAAAAAAAGCTTTAGGTTCGAATGCTATAAAAAAAACAAGCCAAAAAAATTAGGTTCGTATCCCATAAGAGCAAAACAAAAAGCTTTAGGTTCGTAGCTATAAAAAATTAGGTTCGTATCCCATAAGGAAAACAAAACAAAACAAACATAAAGAAAGCTTTAGGTTCGCATGTATTGTGAGTGCAAGAGGACTAGTCAGTCTAGTAGTCACTTTGTGGCGGCCACAGAGACACGACGCGAATACCAATCGCTCGTTGTTGAATCTATTTTTTCTTCTTCCTAATTTCTTCTTCTTCTTGGATAAATTCGTGCGTTTCATCGGTTCTCCTTCATTTCAGTCGTCGTTTGCGCTCTAAACGGTTCGCATTCACGGTGTTTGTTAAAGAAAATAAAAGCGCTTCAGAAGTAATCATAGCTTTTACGTTTTTTTTTTTTTTTGTTTTTTTTTTTTTTCAAATATATTCACTTCAGGATTAGGTGTTTGTTCCAGATATAAATATCGCTGTGCAGTGTTTTTTTAAACGCTTCAGAAATATATATATATTACTATATGTGTTGGGAATGAAAACAGCTTTGCCAGTGTTTTTTCTGATATTTCAGAAATGAATATCGATTTTCAGTGCATT
>NC_061104.1:5425886-5446310 GCF_015104395.2 Macrobrachium nipponense
CCTTACCTTACAGACCTTACATGTTGTTCGGGTTGCCCAGGTCCCTCAGTTTTGTAGGCACCTAAATAATGTCTACCAGAGAGTTGCTAGTACTCTTCCGGTATATTTGCATCTTCCAATCTTGGGATGATCTGGGATGCAGCTTAGATATTTGTCGAGCTTATTCCTAAACACATCTACGCTCACTCCTGATATATTCCTCAGATGAGCTGGCAAAGCATTGAATAGACGCTGCATTATCGATGCTTGTGCGTAGTGGATTAATGTCCTGTGTGCTTTCCTTATTTTTTTCTGGTATAGTTTTGGGCACTATTAATCTACCTCTGCTTGCCCTCTTTCTGATATTTCTTTTAGCTCCATGATGTTTTCAGCCATCCCTTCTATCTGTTTTCCATGCCTGAATTATCATGTAGCGTTCTCTTCTCCTTTCTAGACTATATAATTTTAAGGATTGTAGTCTTTCCCAGTAGTCAAGGTCCTTAACTTCTTCTATTCTAGCTGTAAAGGACCTTTGTACATTCTCTATTTGTGCAATATCCTTTTGATAGTGTGGGTATCATATCATATTGCAATATTCAAGTGGACTACGAACATATGTTTTATAAAGCATAATCATGTGTTCAGCTTTTCTTGTTTTGAAATGCTGTAACAACATTCCCATTTTTGCTTTACATTTTGCCAATAGAATTGCTATTTGATCGTTGCATAACATGTTCCTATTCATCATCACACCAAGGTCTTTAACTGCTTCCTTATTTGTAATTGTCTCATTATTAGGTCCCCTATATTCATATAGCTTTCCTTCTCTGTCTCCATAGTTTATTGATTCAAATTTATCAGAGTTAAATACCATCCTATTTACCTCTGCCCAATCATATACTTTGTTAAGGTCTCTTTGTAGCGCGTTCCTATCTTCATTACAAGTAATTTCTCTACTTATTCTTGTGTCATCGGCAAAACTACTCACTACCGAGTCCTTAACATTACTGTCTATGTCTGCGATCATAATAACAAACAGTAATGCAGCTAACACCGTACCTTGTGGCACACCGGAAATTTCCTTAGCTTCATCCGATTTCTCATCGTTTGCAATAACTATCTGTTTTCTGTTGTGTAAAAATTCTTTAACCATCTTCCTACTTTTAATCCACTATTATGTTTTCTATTTTCTTAGCTAATATATTATGGTCTACCTTGTCAAAAGCTTTTGCAAAGTCTACATAAACCACATCTGTTTCATTTCCACTTTTCATATTTTTGTATATGTTTTCACGGTGGACTAACAGTTGGGTTTGTGTACTTTTTCTGGGTACGAAACCATGTTGTCCTATATTAAACAGATTATTTTTTATTAAATGTTTCATAATATTTTTCCTTCATTACCCTTTCATACACTTTCATAATATGTGACGTTAGACTCACAGGCCTATAATTACTTGCCTCTAGTCTTGATCCACTTTTGAATGTAGGGGTAATATATGCTAATTTTTGTGCTCCGTCATAAATCGTGCCTGTATCTACACTTTGTCTTAATAATATTGAACAAGTGGCTTTGCGATCGAATGAACTACTTTCTTTAACAAAATAGCAGAAAACTCCATCAGGCCCTGCTGCAGCTCCATTTTTAATTTCATTAATAGCCTGCACAAATATCAGCTTCATTAATATCTATGTCAGCTAAATATTCACTATTTTCGTCCCTTACTTCTATATCATTATCTTCATTATCTATTCTAGTGTGAATTCTCTCTT
The DNA here is from genome assembly GCF_015104395.2 of Macrobrachium nipponense. Taxonomy (NCBI): domain Eukaryota; kingdom Metazoa; phylum Arthropoda; class Malacostraca; order Decapoda; family Palaemonidae; genus Macrobrachium; species Macrobrachium nipponense. The sequence goes on from NC_061104.1 coordinate 5,427,639, forward strand.
ATATCGTTCTGCCAATATGTTGCAAATTTCCTTTTTTTGTTTTTTTTTCATTCATTAATCTCCCTTCAATTCTTAGAGGGCCTATTTCTATTCTTCTTTTATTCATCTTTTTCGCGTATGAGTATAATAGTTTTTTTGGGTTTGCTTGATATTTATTAGGATTTTTTTCTTCCAAGTCCCGTTTTTCATTTTCTTTTGATTGTATAATCTTTTGTTCTGCATTTTCTATCTTACTTTTTAGTTCTATAACTTTCCAGTGCTTTTTTTTTTCTTTTGCAAGACCTTTTTTCCACTTTCTGATTTTCTGGAACAAGATCCTTCTGTCTCTTGGCATGCATGACTTACTTTTCTTCTTCGGTATTATTTATCCACTATTTTCTCTAATATTTTATATAATATCTCCGTATTTACCCTTTATGTCATCACTTACGAAAATGTATCCCAATCTTTGTTTAATTCTTCATTTATTTCTGACCTATTATATTTTTTACTGTAGAAGTTGATTTTCCATATCCTTCCCACTTTTTCATTTCTGCTTATCTCTGTTTTCACTTGCTTTGGAATGGACTGTTAATTCTATGACATTATGGTCTGAGAGAGAGAGAGAGAGAGAGAGAGAGAGAGAGAGAGAGAGAGAGAGAGAGAGAGAAGTATTAGTATTTAGAGAGAGAGAGAGAGAGAGAGAGAGAGAGAGAGAGAAGTAATAGTATTTAGAGAGAGAGTGAGAGAGAAGTAATAGTATTTAGAGAAAGAGAGAGAGAGAGAGAAGTAATAGTATTTAGAAAGAGAGAGAGAGAGAGAGAAGTAATAGTATTTAGAGAGAGAGAGAGGGGGGGGGGAGAGAGAGAGAGAAGTAATAGTATTTAGAGAGAGAAAGAGGGAGAGAGAGAGAAGTAATAGTATTTAGAGAGAAACAGAAGTAATAGTATTTAGAGAAGAGGGAGAGAGAAGTAATAGTATTTAGATAAAAAGAGCGAGAGAGTAATAGTATTTAGAGAGAGAGAGAGAGAGAGAGAGAGAGAGAGAGAGAGAGAGAGAGAGAGAGAGAGAGAAGTAACAGTGTTTAGAGAGAGAGAGAGAGAGAGAGAGAGAGAGAGAGAGAGAGAGAGAGAGAAGTAATAGTATTTAGAGAGAGAGAGAGAGAGGGAGAGATGAGTAATAGTATTTAGAGAGAGAGAGAGAGAGAGAGAGAGAGGGAGAGATGAGTAATAGTATTTAGAGAGAGAGAGAGAAGTAATAGTATTTAAAGAGAGAGAGAGAGAGAAGTAATAGTATTTAGAGTGAGAGAGAGAGAGAGAGAGAGAGGTAATTTTAGAGAAAGAGAGAGAGAGAGAGAGAGAGAGAGTATAGTATTTAGAGAGAGAGAGAGAGAGAGAGAGAGAGAGAGAGAGTAATAGTGTTTATACAGGACAAGAATATATAATGATATATTTTTTATTCCTTTGAGTTTTATTTTTAAAATAAATTGAATTGAGTGATTGATTTTTTTATTTATTTAATAAATTATTTATCTGTGAATAGCATTAATTATGATAGATTGTGCATCGACTTTGGATTTAGTAAATAGTAAAGAAATAAATAAATAAAATATATATGTAATCTATTTAGTTACTCATATATTTATTCACAACCAAAGGCGTGCACTTTCTACTAATGAAATGATTATTTAATTGCTTAATTAGTCTATTGATTAAATGACCAACCTATCTATTGATGTAACTTCCTCTCCCAGAACACTAGAGACCAAAGACGTGTACTGTGACCTTGAAACGGAGGAAGGAGGTTGGACCGTCTTCCTGAAACGCCAACTGCAGCCGGAACCCGTCGACTTCAACGAGTCTTGGGAGAACTTCAAGAACGGATTCGGCAGCGCCGCTGGCGCCGAGTATTGGCTCGGTAGGTAGGGGGGTGGGGGTGGGGGAATTGAGCTCTCTCTCTCTCTCTCTCTCTCTCTCTCTCTCTCTTTTGCGAGGTCTGTAACCTGATGAAAGATTCATTTATTTATCCATATCGGAAGCAAAAATATCTCTCTTTCTCTCTCAAAACTGACTGACCCCAAAACTTTTTTTTTTTTTGTCTCACAGGAAATGACGTCATCCACTCGCTGACGTCACAAGGTCCTTCCACATGCGAGTCGAAGCCGAGAGCTTTGCGGGAGAGAAGCGTTGGGCCGAGTGGAACTGTTTAACGTGGCCGATGAAGCGAACAGTGTACGACTCTTAGGGAGGGGAAGGTTATGAGTGGCTGGAACACAGAGGCAGTTATAGAGTTCCAGAGTTTGGCAGTGTGAGGATTAAATGATGGTTGAAAGTCAATGTTTATATAAATCAGAGGATTTCTTATTTATATTTCATATGACAGTAAATCCTTGGGTTAACTATTAATATTTTATATTCAAATAAATCCGGGGATTACTTTTGAACCAGAAAAATCCAAAAACCACCCGCACTTTATGGTTGGTCTTCCATCTCACAGGTATTACCAGTGTGACCTTGTACGTATACCTGAGTGTGATATCACCTATTGATAAATGCCCTTCTTCCTCTCTGACCGTACAGGTCCCAGGTGACACAATAACGAGGTCACCTGTTGATCATTCTTCTTCATTTCTCTGACCTCACAGGTACCAGGTGACCTTTGAACAGTACCAGGAGACCAGTACCTTGGGAGACAGTCTGTCAAGTAACAATGGGAGTTTCTTCACAACTTTCGACAGGGATAATGACCACCAGGATGGTGAGTTGAGTTTTGAGTTTGTTCAAGTAACAGAGGGTTTGTTGTTGAGTTTTGAGAGAGAGAGAGAGAGAGAGAGAGAGAGAGAGAGAGAGAGAGAGAGAGAGAGAGAGGCCATAGAAGTAGCAGTTTCACCTCCAGAGCGAGAGAGTGAGAGAGAGATTACAGATGTAATTACGTCTCCTGCCAAGAAAGAGAGAGACCTTACCTTACAGCCCTTACATCTTGTTCGGGTTGCCCAAGTCCCTCAGTATAAGGCACCTCTAATGTCTACCAGAGAGTTGCTATACATCTTTCCGGTATATTTTGCATCTTCCAATCTTGGATGGTCTGGAATGCAGCTTAGATATTTGTCGAGCTTATTCTAAACACATCTACTCTCAACTCCTGTTTATATTCCTCAGATGAGCTGGCAACGTATTGAATAGACACTGCATTATTGATACTGGTGCGTAGTGGATTAATGTCCTGTGTGCTTTCCTTATTTTTCCTGGTATAGTTTTGGGCACTATTAATCTACCTCTGCTTCCTCTTTCTGATATTTTTAGCTCCATGATGTTTTCAGCTATCCTTCTATCTGTTTCCATGCCTGAATTATCATATAGCGTTTCTCTTCTCCTTTTCAAGACTATATAATTTTAAGGATTGTAGTCTTTTCCCAGTAGTCAAGTCCTTAACTTCTTCTATTCTAGCTGTAAAGGACCTTTGTACACTCTCTATTTGAGCAATATCCTTTTGATAGTGTGGGTACCATATCATATTGCAATATTCAAGTGGACTACGAACATATTTTTTGTTTTATAAAGCATAATCATGTGTTCAGCTTTTCTTGTTTTGAAATGCTGTAACAACATTCCCATTTTTGCTCTACATTTTGCCAATAGAATTGCTATTTGATTGTTGCATAACATGTTCCTATTCATCATCACACCAAGGTCTTTAACTGCTTCCTTATTTGTGATTGTCTCAGTATTAGGTCCCCTATATGCATATAGCTTTCCTTCTCTGTCTCCATAGTTTATTGATTCAAATTTATCAGAGTTAAATACATTCCTATTTACCTCTGCCCAATCATATACTTTGTCAAGGTCTCTTTGTAGCACGTTCCTATCTTCATCACAATAATTTCTCTACTTATCCTTGGTGTCATCAGCGAACTACTCACTACCGAGTCCTTAACATTACTGTCTATGTCTGCGATCATAATAAGCAAACAGTAATGCAGCTAACACCGTACCTTGTGGCACTCCGGAAATTACCTTAGCTTCATCCGATTTCTCATCGTTTGCAATAACTATCTGTTTTCTGTTTGTGTAAAAATTCTTTTAACCATCTTCCTACTTTATCCACTTTCATAATATGTGATGTTAGACTCACAGGCCTATAATTACTTGCCTCTAGTCTTGATCCACTTTTGAAAGTAGGGGTAATATTATATGCTAATTTGTGCTCATCATAAATCGTGCAGTATCTACACTTTTTGTAATAATTAATTTTGCAAGTGGCTTTGCGATCGAATGAACTACTTTCTTAAACAAAATAGCAGGAACTCCATCAGGCCCTGCTGCAGCTCCATTTTTAATTTCATTAATAGCCTGTACAATATCAGCTTCATTAATATGTATGTCAGCTAAATATTAACTATTTTTGTCGCTTACTTTCTATATCATTATCTTCATTATCTATTCTAGGGGTGAATTCTCTCTTATATCGTTCTGCCAATATGTTGCAAATTTCTTTTTTTCATTCGTTAATCTCCCTTCAATTCTTAGAGGGCCAATTTCTATTCTTCTTTTTTATTCATCTTTTTCCGCGTATGAGTAATATAGTTTGGGGTTTTTGCTTGATATTTAGTAGGGTTTTTTCTTCCAAGTCCCGTTTTTTCATTTTCTTTTGATTGTATAATCTTTTGTTGTTTCTGCATTTTCTATCTTACTTTTTAGTTTTCTATAACTTTCCATGCATTTTTTTCTTTTACAAGCACCTTTTTTTCCACTTTCTGATTTTCCTGGAATAAAATCCTTCTATTTCTTCTTGGAATGCATGACTGATGTTTACTTTTCTTGTTCGGTATATATTTATCCACTATTTTCTCTAATATTTTATATAATATCTCCGTATTTACCCTTGTCATCACTTACGTCATCCCTTCGAAAATGTTATCCAATCTTTGTTTATTCTTCCCATTTATTTCTGGCATTTTTATATTTTTACGTAGAAGTTGTATTTTCCATATCTTCCCCACTTTTTCATTTGTTGCTTATCTCTGTTTTCACTGGCTTTGGAATGGACTGTTAATTCTATGACTTATGGTCTGAAATACTTGCATTATAAATATTATTTCTTTAACATAATTCATCTTGTTCATAAATACTAGGTCTAAAGTATTTTTGTTTTTCCTTTCTTGTTGCAGGTGATTTATTTGTTGAATGTTGTATTCTAGTAGCATATCTAATAGCTTTTCGAATTGCCTCTTATCTTCTGCACTACTATTACTCTCTTTTTTTCTTTTTTTATATGTATAAGTACAACCACAATCTCCTATTCATTCTTTCCAGTCTACGAAAGGAAAATTGAAGTCTCCAGATAGGAGATAGTCCAGTCCTTGTGATTTCTACATATATCATCCAATTTTTCTCATTATTAGTCAAACTCTTTAGTATTAGGAGGTCTATATATTACTATGTTCATTAATTTTTCAGATTCAAATTCTACCGCTATTAGTTCACATTCTGAGTTACTATATTTCTCATATATTTTTCCTTGTTTTTTGTCTTTCCCATATATTGCGGTTCCCCCTTGATTCCTATTTTTTCTATCTGAAAATTTGTGTTAGTCATCTTCAGTACTCTATTTTTCTGGGGAGTTACTCGAACTAACTAAACCCTGCGCATTCATCACTATGATGGTTTGCGTGTTTTTCTCTTTCTTTATTAATATTGGATAATAATAAGGATTTTCCCATGTCTCTGTTCTGGTATGTTGTTCTTTTTTCATTTCCAGAAATTCTGACATTAAAAAATCCAACTTTTTCCATAATATTTGATCTTCCTTCATCATAATTATCATTTTGTGTCTGATCTGCAATTTTCTCCGTATCTGCAATTTATCTCTTGCATAATAAATACAGTTATTATCTCTTGAGTAGAATCTTGGAGCTGAGGCTTTGATATTTTTTGCTGACATCTCTGCATATCTCGTTGATGGCTTGCTTTTTTCTTTTACCTGATATTCTTTATTCCTCTCTTTATTTGTTTCTTTCTTATTTTGGATTTTATTACTTGACTGATTATTTATTTGATTATGATTCATGGCTACAGGGTGCATATATTTACATTTTTTGTCGAACTTACATCCTTTTCCTTCTTTTATAGGTTTTTGCATATTTTTGGATGCAGATCTCTGCAATCATCCTCATAGCCATCTAAGTATGCATATTTACCATATATTTCATAGTTTGTGGACTACCTTAGGATGTTTGTAGTAACATCTTTCTCCAAATCTGCAATTCCCTCTTTTCAAAAGGTTGCAGACTTTGTCTTTTTTGTCTATTTTTTCCTCTTTCCCGTCATTGTGTAGATCTGGGTAGAGCCTCTTCGGTATTTTATTTTGTGTTCTCATATCGTAATTTATTTCTTTGTAGGTATGCTGCTTTATTGCCTCATATGTAGTATCAATGAGTATCTCTGCATCCATACTTTTATCTTTTTGTTCTTTGTTTTCCTTATTTTTTTCTGTCATTTCAGTTTTATTGTTTACTTCTCTTCCGTTTTAATCTTCTTCCTTTTTCCTCTTCCTCTTCCTCTTCTTCTTCATCCTCAACTATTTGTACATTCAATCTTGATTTAATAACATTGTCTATCCATGATAGACATGTTGAGCAAAATATTCTGGTATCTTTTCTCATATCTTGCATTACCTCAGCACATTGTGGATGGGTCGGAATGTTGCATGCAGCACATTTTCTGATTAGGTTTTGTGGATTAACTATGCTATCACCACACCTTACACAATTTGCATGCTTTTGGCATTCTTTTTCCTATTGCATCAATTAGGATATTCACAATGTTCACCTTATTCATTTTCTTTCGTCGGAATATGTTGGTTTATGTATATTTCTTTATGAGTCTCTTGACCACTTGGATTTTATTTGGAACTTCTTCAATTACTTTCAAGATGTTTTCTGTTGATTTGTTCCAGTTTGAAGGATTATCCCTCCTTCCTACTACCTCATCATATTGCGAATCTGCCAAACAAGCTAAATTTTGCCATTTTTTTTCCACAGTTGGAACTTACTGCCATCTTGTTCTGATTTATAGTATTTCACTTGATAAACTAACTTAGTAGACGCTTTATCCTACTATTTTCACACTAATCTTATCACCGATAGTTCACGAACACTTCTAGATATTTCTCAAATTCTAGACGTAAGTTAAACTTGTGATATCTGTTGATTAATCTGACTGCGCGCGGGAACGTCTCACCAAGCAAGATGGCTACTACGAGAGAGAGAGAAAGAGAGAAAGAGGGAGAAAGAGAGAGAATGGTTGTAAAAGTAACAACTTTAACTCTCTATTGAAAGAGAGAGAGAGAGAGAGAGAGAGAGAGAGAGAGAGAGAGAGAGAGAGAGAGAGAGAGAGAGAGAGAGAGAGGGGGGTTACCATAAGAGTAGCAATTTCACCGCCAAAGAGAGAGAGAGAGAGAGATCATAGATGTAGTTACTTCTCCTGCCGAGAAAGAGAGATAGAGTGGTTATAAAAGTAACAACTTCAACTCTCAAGTGAGAGAGAGAGAGAGAGAGAGAGAGAGAGAGAGAGAGAGAGGAGAGATAGAGAGAGAGGCCATAAAGTAGCAATTTCACTTCCAAAGAGAGAGAGAGAGAGAGAGAGAGAGAGAGAGAGAGAGAGAGAGAGAGAGAGAGAGGCCATAGAAGTAGCAATTTCACCTCCAAAGAGAGAGAGAGAGAGAAAGAGAGAGAGTGGTTATATAAGTAACAACTTCAACTCTCAAGTGAGAAAGAGAGAGAGAGAGAGAGAGAGAGAGCTTACCTTACCTTACCTTACAGACCTTACAGTTCGTTCGGTTTGCCCCAGGTCCCTCAGTGTGAGGCACCTCTAATGTCTACCAGAGAGTTACTAGTACATCTTCCGGTATATTTTGCATCTTCCAATCCTGGATGGTCTGGGATGCAGCTTAGATATTTGTCGAGCTTATTCTTAAACACATCTACGCTCAACTCCTGATATATTCCTCAGATGAGCTGACAACGCATTGAATAGACGCTGCATTATCGATGCTGGTGCGTAGTGGATTAATGTCCTGTGTGCTTTCCTTATTTTTCCTGGGTATAGTTTTTGGGCACTAATAATCTACCTCTGCTTGCTCTTTCTGATATTTTTGTTTTTAGCTCCATGATGGTTTTCTGCTATTCCTTCTATCTGTTTCCATGCCTGAATTATCATGTAGCTTTCTCTTCTCCTTTCTAGACTATATAATTTTTAAGGATTTAGTCTTTCCCAGTAGTCAAGGTCCTTAACTTCTTCTATTCTAGCTGTAAAGGACATTTGTACACTCTCTATTTGAGCAATATCCTTTTTGATAGTGTGGGTAACCATATCATATTGCAATATTCAAGTGACTACGAACATATGTTTTTTATAAAGCATAATCATGTTGTTCAGCTTTTCTGTTTGAAGTGCCGTAACAACATTCCCATTTTGCTTTACCATTTTGCCAAAAGAATTGCTATTTGATCATTGCATAACATGTTCCTATTCATCATCACACCAAGGTCTTTAACTGCTTCCTTATTTGTGATTGTCCTCATTATTAGGTCCCCTATATGCATATAGCTTTCCTTCTCTGTCTCCATGATTTATTGATTCAAATTTATCAGAGTTAAATACCATCCTATTTACCTCTGCCCAATCATATACTTTGTTAAGGTCTCTTTGTAGAGCGTTCCTATCTTCATCACAAGTAATTTCTCTACTTATTCTTATATCATCAGCGAAAACTACTCACTACCGAATCCTTAACATTACTGTCTATGTCTTCAATCATAATAACAAACAGTATTGCAGCTAACACCGTACCTTGTGGCACACCGGATATTACCTTGGCTTCATCCGATTTCCTCATCGTTGCAATAACTATCTGTTTTCTGTTTGTGTAAAAAATTAAACTTCTTAAACCATCTTCCTACTTTATCCACGATATTGTGTTTTTCTAATTTTCTTTGCTAATATATTATGGTTCTACTTTGTCGAAAGCTTTGCAAAGTCTAGATAAACCACATCTGTTTCATTTCCGCTTTTCATATTTTGAATATGTTCTCACGGTGGACTAACAATTGGGTTTGTGTACTTTTTCCGGGTACGAAACCATGTTTCTCCTATATTAAACAAATTACTTTTTATTAAATGTTACATAATATTTTTTCTACATTACCCTTTCATAATACACTTTCATAATATGTGATGTTAGACTCACAGGCCTATAATTACTTGCCTCTAGTCTTTATCCACTTTTGAAGTAGGGGTAATATATGCTAATTTGTGCTCATCATAAATCTTGCCTGTATCTACACTTTGTCTTAATAATATTGCAAGTGGCTTTTGCGATCGAATGAACTACTTTCTTTAACAAAATAGCAGGAACTCCATCAGGCCCTGCTGCTGCAGCTCCATTTTTAATTTCATTAATAGCCTGCACAATATCAGCTTCATTAATATGTATGTCAGCTAAATATTAACTATTTTCGTCGCTTACTCTATATCATTATCTTCATTATCTATTCTAGGGGTGAATTCTCTCTTATATCGTTCTGCCAATATGTTGCAAATTTCCTTTTTTTCATTCGTTAATCTCCCTTCAATTCTTAGAGGCCCAATTTCTATTCTTCTTTTATTCATCTTTTTCGCGTATGAGTATAATAGTTTGGGTTTTGCTTGATATTTATTAGGGTTTTTTCTTCCAAGTAGGTTTTTCCCGTTTTTTCATTTTCTTTTGATTGTATAATCTTTTGTTCTGCATTCTATCTTACTTTTAGTTCTATAACTTTCCATGCATTTTTTCTTTTGCAGATGACCTTTTTTTCCACTTTCTGATTTTCTGGAACAAGATCCTTCTATTTCTTGGTATGCATGACTGATGTTTACTTTTCTTCTTCGGTATATATTTATCCACTATTTTCTCTAATATTTTATATAATATCTCCGTATTTACCCTTATGTCATCACTTACGAAAATGTTATCCCAATCTTTGTTTAATTCTTCATTTATTTCTGGCCATTTTATATTTTTACTGTAGAAGTTGTATTTTCCACCATCCTCCTTCCCACTTTTTCATTTCTTGCTTATCTCTGTTTTCACTGGCTTTGGAATGGACTGTTAATTCTATGACATTATGGTCTGAAATACTCGCATTATAACTATTATTTCTTTAACATAATTCATCTCGTTCACAAATATACTAGTCTAAAGTATTTTTCTTTCTTGTTGGCAGGTGATTTATTTGTTGAATGTTGTATTCTAGTAGCATATCTAATAGCTTTTCGAATTGCCTCTTATCTTCTGCACTACTATTACTCTCTTTTTTATATGTATAAGTACAACCACAATCTCCTATTCGTTCTTTCCAGTCTACGAAAGGAAAGTTGAAGTCTCCAGATAGGAGAATAGTCCAGTCCTTGTGATTTCTACATATATCATCCAATTTTTCTATTATTAAGTCAAACTCTTTAGTATTAGGAGGTCTATATATTACTATGTTCATTAATTTTTCAGATTCAAATTCTACCGCTATTAGTTCCACATTCTGAGTTACTATATTTCTCATATATTTTTTCCTTGTTTTTTGTCTTTCCCATATATTGCGGTTCCCCCTTGATTCCTATTTTTTCTATCTGATCTATAAGTTTGAAACCCTTTTATTTGATCATCATTCCCAGTCTCTTGGGAGAGAGAGAGAGAGAGAGAGAGAATGGTTTTAAAAGTAACAACTTCAACTCTCAAGTGAGAGAGAGAGAGAGAGAGAGAGAGAGAGAGAGAGAGAGAGAGAGAGAGAGAGAACCCCTAAAGTTCCAAACTGCCTTCATTAAAACCGCGCCCCCAACCGTTCCTCCGTCAGAGCTGAACTGTGCCCTGGGTTCGAAGCACTCCCTGTGGGGCAAGGGCGGCTGGTGGTACTTCGCCTGCGGATCTGCGCGTCCCACCGCGCCCCTGAAGCACACCGACTACTGGAACTCCGCCTGCTGGCTGACCTTTGACAAGGAAGGGTCGCAGGTCACCAGTCTGAAGAGCCTCTCCATGAAATTCAGGCGTCACAGTTATCAGCAGATGTCCTCTGTGGCCAACTGATTATTATTGCTATTATTATTATAATTATTATTATTATTATTATAGTTACTATTATAATTCAGGAGATGGACCCCTATCCATTTATTAACAAAGCCTACAGTGTTCATTGGTGACTTAAAATTCATTATTAATTATTATTATTATTATTTTTATTCAGCAGATAATACCCTGTTTTTTGGGACAAGCCTATAGAGGTCACTAGTGACTTAAAATTTATTTATTATTATTATTATTATTATTATTATTATTATTATTATTATTATTATTTATTATTATTTATTATTATTATTATTCAGAAGATAAAACCCTGTTCTTTTGGGACAAGCCTATAGAATTAAATAGTGACTTAAAATTCATTATTATTATTATTATTATTATTATTATTATTATTATTATTATTATTATTATTATTATTATTATTATTATTCAGGAGATAAATTCCTATTCGTTTGGGAAAAGCATATAGAGGGGCCACTGACTTGATATTCGAGCTTACAAAGATTATGGTATTAATTTGAAATAGGTCACAGAGTATGATAGGAAAAAAATAAAAGGTAAATTGATAAATGGATTATTATTCTCGAGACATTCATAAGATTATAGAATTGCGGAATAGTAGATATTTCACTCAAAATTGAAGGTCGTGATATATTGACGAAAAGTAGATAAATTTGACAAGTTATTACGGTTTATATACGATTTATATTGCAGGTAAATTTACCTACTTTATAATCACATGAAAATTTCAGAACTTTATTTACAAGAAATTTTGACTGAAGATAAAATATGTTTTATCATTTCCCGTTAATCAAGTAAGAAATGTTTTATCAAGCCATTTTTTTTATAGCTAATGTCTATAGTTGTGTTATAGAACTTATAACATTTATACCGGAGGCGTTGCAGAGTTCTTATGATGTAACGCTATCAGTCAATCTGCACATGTTTCTGGATGGGTTGCCATAATATAAGGATTTGTGTGACTAAACGGTTCCAAGCAGTCACACTGATCCATTTTGCCTTGTGACTATAATAAGACATGTCTATATACAGATTTCCTACAGTGTCATGAATCTTCTACTCTCTTCAGTACTTATAAACCTGTAATAAAACAATATGATCACCATTTATATGATTTGTACCCTTATTTTCATACCCAAGTTTCTTAGTCGTTCACCAACTCTTCAGGATATGAAATTAGTCTCATAACCATCAAGATTCACAATTCCGCGACAACTACGTCATCGACAGTTGTTTCATTGAGTAGAAATAACATTCAAACTAGCACGAAATGATTTACAGTTTTCCGGTATTCCTCAAAACAATCAACGCTATAGTAGATTCACATCAACCATGCATTTAATGTCTAGGCCAATCCCTTACGACGCTCCTGATTGGCTGTTGATAAGCCAGTCACAGGGCTGAAAACTCTCAGTCTCTCTCGAGAGTTCACATGGGAAAGATCTATCTTCCACCTCTCCTGAAAGACGTATACCTCAGGAGAGGTGGAACTCTCTCGAGAGACTGAGTTTCCAGCCCTGTGATTGGCTTATCAACAGCCAATCAGGAGCGTCGTAAGGGATTGGCCTAGACATAAATGCATGGTTGATGTGAATCGACTATAGTTACTACTACAAACGATAGCCGTTAATACCTACGTAGTCTGTAAGACCCGCCCTTCTATTGTTCACATTGGGCAAACTGGCAGTTAAGATGTGGTTTTTGTTTCTCGGTAAACCTTCCAGGTTGGTGCTTAGGTTTTCGTTTAGTTAGGCTTGTTCAGTGGTTGTTGCAACCGCTCAGACAACTCTCCACTCCTCTGGTGTCTCTCAAAAGACTGGGGTAAGTATATAGTGCTGATTAGGCCTATGCTTTTTGGGAGTCAGTAAGCTAGAAGTAGTATAACGCAACCGTGATGTTCCCTTAGGACATATTTCAATCGTAATAGAACTCTACATATATATACATATATATATATATATATATATATATATATATATATTATATATATATAGAGAGAGAGAGAGAGAGAGAGAGAGAGAGAGAGAGAGAGAGAGAGAGAGATTGTGCTGGACGGGGACTTGGCGTGAAGAGATAACTCTCTCTCTCTCTCTGTGTATATATATATATATATATATATATATATATATATATATATATATATATATATATATATATATATATATATCCTCTTACTCCTGACAGATATACATAGAGAGAAAGAGAGAGATAGATACACACACTGCAGCCGGTATTTAAAAGTCATTCAATTGCCAGGTACGATAGCCATCGACCGTAAAAGTGATTTAGAATTGAAATGCCCAAACTACTAGTGTGGCAGAGGCGAGAAAGATGACATTCAGGCCGGACGGTATAAATATATTTCTCATATTTCTCTCGTTTAACTGAAGGGCGAGAGATATGGTAGATGTATTTGTATACGAAAAGACTTAAGACTTAAATTCCTCCAAATCAGTCAGAACCGGTCATAATGAAACCCCTAGCATGACGAGCAGTCCGTAGGGGGGGGGGGGGGGGGGTTAGTGCCGTCAGTGCACCTCATTCGGTGCAATGTAGGCATTACTTAAGATTCCTTGCAGCGTCCCTTCGGCCCCTAGCTGATACTGCTTTCATTCCTTTTACTGTACCTCCGTTCATATTCTCTTTCTTCCATCTTACGTTCCTTCACCCTCTCCTAACAATTGTTTCATAGTGCAACTGCTTTGAGGTTTTCCTCCCGTTACACCTTTCAGACCTTTTACTGTCAATTTCCGTTTCAGCGCTGAATGGCCTTAGTAGCCCCAGTACTTGGCATTATGCAAAAAAAATCTATATAAATAAAATGAAAATGACGAGAAGTTAATCGCTAAGACGATCAAGTTGATTGTTTGGTTGTGTTTTCTGTAGTTGGCTTTAAAAAACAAAATGATAAGTTTGACTGTCGAACAAATTCAATTAGATTTCTCGGTACAATTGCACTAGACACCAACTTTTTTTCTTTATTATGCGAAAATGATTACAACATTCAGCTTACTTAACATTTTGGCAAAGTGCAATTAAATTTTAATATCAATTCAAATACAAAGTCAAAATTTATTTTATCAAGCCCAGATTCGCTTTTCAAAATTAACATTTTCCAGATAATTAACTGTTACACATCTCTACACATAGAGACCTGAGCTACAGAAAATTTTACAATAAATTTACAACATCGGTATTTTTTTTTCTTTTTTTTACAATGACAATACAAATATTCAACAGACACGTAACTAAACATAAGCAATTTGAAACTCATACTCCAAATACCGTTTCGTGAAATTTTTTGACAAACTTCCTTTGTACACCGTATTTATATTAGACACCAACTGAATGTTTTCAAATGCTTGGTATACAGGTAATTACTGGGAGCGACTGATGGCACAATAGTTTTCTTTTACAGAAAACGAAAAAAATAAGAAAACGCAATTAAATTAGCTGGATTAAAGTCTAGAGTGAATTCTTGAATTAATCAAAAAATCCAATTACAAGTCCAAAGTGAATTCTTGAGCGCCAACGATACTCAAATTCAATTAAATACATAACAACTCGTTAAATACACTCATTCCGCCGGTGATTGAGGTAACTTGGTAATACAAGTCAGTCTCCTTGTATGTGCGGTGAAGTGTGGACCATACGTAAACGTGCTACGTGCGGTTGTGGATCATAGGGTTCTTGCCAACCAACAAGACGTAACGGTATATTGGGTAAGCTTTAGTTACACGTTCCAGGTTATGGTACGGGTATCGAGGCTCTCTCTCTCTCTCTCTCTCTCTCTCTCTCTCTCTCAGTGCAAAGTGTATGCGGAAAGTGTGAGTGAATTCAGAGATAAAAGGGTCGCTGTTGCTATTAAAAATAAATACATTTTAGCTCACTGAAAAGTATCACGAAAGTTTGGAACGTATGTGTGAATATATGTGTGTATGTACGCGTTTGTCCGTTAGTGTCCAAAATAAAACATTACCCTTTTAAAGACGACAGATATCTAGAACGATTAAAACGGCTTTCATAGAGAGAGAGAGAGAGAGAGCGAGCAGCCTGTAAATTAGGCTAATATCACCCACAAAGCTCAAAGCAATTTCCATTTAATGAAAATCTCTATCCTACACGCCAGCAGTTCGTATGTATTTCAGTTCTGAATCGCTTTTACACATGATAGACATATTTTAAACTGGCAATTAAATGAGAGAAAATCTCTCTCTCTCCTTTTTTTTTTTTTTTTTTGGTGGGGTAATGAAAGTCCGTTTCGAAATACTATGGCAAACTGGTCGGAATTAAATCATCGTATTTCCGTGTTATGCGCGACAGGGTTGTAATGGCTTGTGGTTGGGACGGTTTCCAAAAAAAGATGTCACATACATGTTCCAATCAGGTTGACAGCAAGTCGGCAACTTAACCCATACATGTTACAAACAGGTTGAAAACGAGTAGACAACTTATGCGTGTCACAATCAGGTTTAAAACAAGTCGACAACTTGTACATGTCACAAACAGGTTGAAAAACAATTCGACAACTTATCACATACACCACAAACAGGTTGAAAACAAGTTAAAACTTGCAACACGTTACAAACAGGTTGGAAATATGTCAGCAACTTATCACATACATATCCCAATCAGGTTGAAAATATGCCGGCAACTTATCATACATCTCCCAATCAGGTTGAAAATATGTTGACTACTTACCACATACATGTCACAATCAGGTTGAAAATATGTTGACAACTTATCTCATACATGTCCCAATCAGGTAGAAAACAACTTGACAACTTTTCACATAAATGTTACTGTGTTGACAACACGTCGACAACTTATCACATACACGTTCAAACAGGTTGAAAACAAGTCGATAATTTATCAAATACATGTCACAAACAGGTTGAAATTAAGTCAATGAAATGTAGGATGCAAACAAATCTTCTTCAAATGATGAAATATATATATATATATATATATATATATATATATATATATATATATATATATATATATATATATATATATATAAGTTGCAAATAGTTAGCATACTCGAAATATATATAAACAAACCATGACTCCCAATAAATAAAGATCCCAAGAAGCATAAAGTAAAGACTTAATTGAAAGTTAGCACTAAAAAAAAAAAACATTTCTCTCCCCTCTCGTAATCTTTGCTGCCTGGAATTCCAGTCGCTTGCCTTCTCTGCTGGAAGGACTGGAAGGAAATAGTTGAAATAGTTATTGTGGGTCTTTAAAATCTCGACGACTTTCGCTGCATATGGGGAGAAAAGGTGCTTTCCCGAGCAATTAAGGAAGTCCTTTCTCTTCATTCTTGCCCAGACTTTCACTCTCTCGCGAAATACTGACCTGTAAATGTTAGGGATCTGTAGTAGTTTATAGACAGAAGGCAGAGTTTTAGTTGATATGAATTCATATAATTGTTCCAGGTGAATTTCATAGCTTTTGCAAATGAATTTTTGTTTTTGCAACACAGGATGAATTTACCATCTCGAAAAGTGTTCCTCCACGTGGTGCACTGTAGGCATTATCAAGCAAGTACAAAATGCACCTGCCCTTAAAACACTTAGCCGCGTCCTATGAAATTCAGCCATGGTTCGCTGGTGGCCTATTCTGTTGGCATCAACAGCACTGCTAGAAGTACAATTATTGCAGCTAACGTTTACCTTAAATCAAATAAAAACTATTGAAGCTAGAGGGCTGCAATTTGGTATGTTTGATGATCGGAGGGTGGATGATCAACGTACCAATTTGCAGCCCTCTAGCCTCAGTAGTTTTTAAGATCTGAGGGCAGACAAAACTTCAAAATCTGAGGGCAGACGGACATACAAAGCCATCACAATAGTTCTCACTTACAGAAAACTAAAAGTGTTTGGCGTACCCTGAAGAACCACCAATTTGCCCAAATGGCTTCACATTCGGGCATATGCCAGCGCCTTATTGCGACAGAATTCTCTCATGTCACCAATCGCTATACCTCTGCACTTACCTAGACAACAAACAAAGGCAAAAACCATCAAACAAAGCCAAACAAAACCTCCGCAAACACCTGTCAAACGCACTAACCATTATCCCGTAGCCTGCTTTAATAACAATTATATGATAGGGAGGGGGGTTTAACAATTATCAGGAGACAATTATCAGGGTCATTAGTCATTGTGGGGGTAGGACACGTCACATGTAAATAATTACAGTATGACAGCTCCCGGGTATCCTAATTACTCTTTGTTTTTGCTCCCTCCGGGGTAAAAAAAAATTTATTAACGGGTATTATGTTAATAATACAGTAATGAGGTTCACGTGGATATGTAATGAGGCGATGAATGGGTGGGGTGTTGATCGGCTTGTGAGTTGTAAGTTGGTGTCAGGATTATCATTATTACTATTATTATTATTATTATTATTATTATTATTATTATTATTATTATTATTATTATTATTATTATTATTTATTATTATTATTATTATTATATTTGTTATGTAGCTATTCGTTGCAACAAATATTTTAAATAATAATATTATTATTATTATTTAAAATATTATTATAATTATTATTATTATTATTAGTGATGTGATAATTCATGTATATATATATATATATATATATATATATATATATATATATATATATATATATATATATATGTGTGTGTGTGTATCTATATATATATATATATATATATATATATATATATATATATATATATATATATATATATATACATATATGTGTGTGTGTGTGTGTGTGTATATATGTGTATATATATATATTTATATATATATATATATATATATATATATATGTATTTATCTATATATATATATATATATATATATATATATATATATATATATATACATACATACATACATATAGTATTCAACCTTTGGGAGAATAAAGTTTGTCAAACAGCTCATAAAAACATGATGCCACATGGACTATAATAACCCAGCAGCACTCAGGATGAGAGCGTGAAAGAATATTGCACGAAGAGGAGAGAGAGAGAGAGAGAGAGAGAAAGGCAGAGAGAGTGAGAGAGAGCCTATATTCCTGGAAACGATAGCTGTCTTCATTTTAACGAGAATCATCTGAAAGAGAGAGAGAGAGAGAGAGAAAGTCTTCAAAATATCCGTAGCAATATACCTCGGTAAAATGGAGGATAAGACTCTATAGTCTTTTACCGAAGTCTTTCACTAAATTCCTTTTACTCTCGTGGAGACAATCCACTCAGGATAAAGTGGCCGCTGTTATTTTAATCCACGATATTTCTGGGACGGATTCGTAAAGAACTATTCCTCGATTTCGTTAATAGTTTACTATTAAGTTTAAAATCTTTCACGTTGGACTTTAGGTATCGCATAGAAACTCGGTGTTTGGCAAAGCTAAAGTAAAATGTCTCGGGAATAATTAAAAGGAAATATGTTTATTTTTTACAGTACAATTAATTGTAAAATATGATACTTTGTTTCTCGGTCTTTTATAAATAGCACAATGTCTATACATACTATCTTACTTTAAGGCAGGATTCAATGAATATTTCTCAAGGG
>NC_061104.1:5446810-5466810 GCF_015104395.2 Macrobrachium nipponense
ATATTTCTGGACGGATTCGTAAAGAACTATTCCTCGATTTCGTTAATAGTTTGCTATTAAGTTTAAAATCTTTCACGTTAGACTTTAGGTTTTGCATAGAAAATCGATGTTTGGCAAAGCTAGGGTGAAATTTCTCGTGAATAATTAAAAAGAAATCTGTTTTTTTTTTTTTTTACAGTACAATTAATTGTAAAATATGGTACTTTGTTTCTCGGTCTTTTATAAATAGCACAATGTCTATACATACTATCTTACTATAAGGCAGGATTCAATGAATATTTCTAGAGGGAAAAATATATGAAATGCTTTGTAAAAAAAAAAAATAGGTAAAATATCTCAAACTATTTTACGTAAACTAATGGAGGTATAGTAAAACGCAGATAAGATACTATCAAGTGTAGAGTAGATACTGAGCCGACTATTGACATTTATAGAGAAAAAAAACTCCTATAATCTACCAGACTTAATTCCATTATAGCTATTACGGAATACTGAATGTCGTAGAAGAATGTGAAGAGTAACATAATGCATTTGTTGAATTATAAGCAGGATGGAATTGCAAAAATGTCAAACATTATTGGAAGCATTTTTGGCGGGACTAAGAATATAGTATTTGAGCAAAATGCGTATGAACACCAGGGCATCAATTGCTTATTGAGAGAGAAATTACTTACATTAATTGCAAGGGCTTTGACGGGACAAGGAATCTTCTAGTATTTGAACGAAAGGCGTATTATAAACATTAGGCCATCACAGGCTTGGAGAGAAGAGAGAGAGAGGGGGGTGGGGTTGTAGGAGGAGAAAAATGTGCTAACATGATATGTTATTCTTAAATAAACAAAGAATGAAATATTGTCTCCCAGAATTCACTCCACGGGAAATATTTCTGTTGATATGAAATTGCAATTCTCTGTTCGTGATTTATTGTCTTGAGCCTGGGGTTCCCCGTCTTCCCCTGGGGGAGTACTTGAGTGCGTAAGGAAATGCGTAGAGATTTGTTTCCTCTGTGTGTGTGTGTCTGTGAATTGTCTTGGTTTACCCTACCAATAGAAAACGAAAGGTTGCATTAAAGCAATGAAAACGGCTGGTATGAAAATTCTGCTCATACCTTTCTCAGTCTCTTTCTATTATCTTTCTCTTGTTTCTTTCTCTTACTTTATCTTGCTTCTCTCTTTTACCTTTCTCTTGTCTCTTTCTCTTACCTTTCTCTTACAGGTAGTCTTAATTAACTTTAGCCGGTGTCTTTTTAGGGTAAAATTTTTTTAAATAAATTGTTCAATTATTGAATTATTATTTCACGAATAAATAAATAATAAATAAATCAATTAGTAAAAATAATTAGATAACTTATTGATTAGTTTATTCATTATGTAAAAATATTATTTATCTATTCATAAGTTAAATTAGATAATTAATAAGTAAATAAAACCTGATTAATTAATCATAAGTAAAAAACTCAGTCGTGTATTTAGTTCTTTATTTATTTATTTATTTATTTATTTATTTATTTATTTGTTAATTATACCGTAAAAAAAGTCAACGTCCACGTCCTTATAAAAGCAATATCGAGCCAAAAAAAAAAAAAAAAAAGCTGTCGCTCCGATATGTTACAAAATTTTTTCGTTGCCTTAATTAAAAATGGATTCTCTCCTGAATTCACTTAAATGTCTCCATTTTTTGAAAACTGAAATATTGAGTCTTATTCCAACAGGGCGAATAAGGATCAAAAATCTTTGTCGCTGTTTTTGTAGCTAGGGGTTGTATCACTAGAACTATATCATAAGAGTTGTGGAGAACGGAAAAGAACTGAAAAAGTGACGGAGAGGTTAACTCGAACAAGGGCGTAATCCGACCTCCAGCTTACTGGGATGCGTGCAAGATTTTTACCCCCTCTACACATAAGTTGTAAAGATTATATTCCTACTTAATGTAAAATAAAAATACGCTAAAATCTAAGGTCAAATAAAGCCTTGTTTCACCAACGAAAATTAAAATGAATACGCCGTATTTTTTTTAGCAATATAATTGTTCTGTACCGATTAACATAAACATTATTCAGTTTTTACATTTGCATTCAAATAAATAAATCATAAATATCCTATCATAAAATTCTTGTATTTTTAACACAACACAAAACATCTTTTTCAGACCATTTTAGGCTTTTCAATAGACCTTTCCTACCCCCCAACAAGAACAGCAATAACACCAACAAAAAGGTAGTTTATAGGCTTACTCCTCGAGTAAGCAAAAACTACTCACTGTAGCAATGGAACAATAGTCTTCAAATCCTTTGGGAAAAAAGGGTTAAGTTCACTTTAGGGAAAAAGTATTGTAAAGCTAATAAGTGTTGTAAAGTAATTACAGACGTAGATGGATGTTGTTATTCGTATAGAATAAAAATTTTCAACTGCAATTTATATTAGCACCTCAGTGGTGTGGTCATTTTGGTCTTGGCCTGCCACCTCGGTGGCCGCGAGTTCGATTCTCGGGCATTCCATTGAGGGGTCAGAGATGGTGTATTTCTGGTGATAGAAGTTCACTCTTGAAGTGGTTCGGAAGTCACGTAAAGCCGTTGGTCCCGTTCCTGAATAACCTCTGATTCCATGCAACGTAAAAACACCATACAAACAAACAAACAATTGCAATTTATTTTATAGGTTAAGTCGTATGCTGGAATAATTCTTATTTTGCAGTTGATGATATAGCTATCTACCTGCATACACACACACACACACATATATATATATATATATATATATATATATATATATATATATATATATATATTATATATATATATATATATCTAAAACTTAGCTAAGGTAACATATTTCAATTTCAGGGATGCTTGGTGCTGACTATACACTGATGGCCAACCTTCTAGTTCTCGTCGTTTACAACACCTTCACACCTCAGGCCCGATGATGACGTCAGCTCACTTAAAACCAGGTAGGTCAACGACTTTGGGTCATCCTAGGTCATTTTGCACAGGGCATTTTAGCTTATGCCAAGTGTCAGTGATAATTCAGTTAGTTGTGAGTTAAGCGGTGGCTTGCGAAGACATTAAAGGAAGAGAGGAGAGATAGAAAATTAAAATAATAAAAAAAACAAGTTAATGAAGGAAATGATGAACATAGGAGATAGGAGACTTTCATTAGAATGTTGTAAAATAAAATAAAATAAAAATAAAAATTAAGTGTAAATAGGCCTATTAGATTCAGTGTCTTATTGTAGTCTATAAACATCGAAAATAGAATATGGAACACTATATACAATGTGAGACAGAAATATATATAATATATATATATATATATATATATATATATATATATATTTTATATATATATATATATATTTATTTATATTTATAATAAGTAAATAGGATGGAGAAAAATCCAGCGTAGCATCATACATTTATTTTCCAAATTTCGAGACTTTGGGTCACTCATCAGGGCTTTAAAATATAAAAAATATACCATTAAAAAAAGACTCAGTATTATTATCAATAAAAATGGAGCAACATAAAAGTAAAATATAATCATTTTAAAAATGAACTAAAAAAATTAAAAAGTGAAGAATGTTTTAATTTTTAAAATTTTTTATAGTTCACTTTTAAATTATTATATTTAACTTTTAGTTGTTCCATTTTTATTGATAATAATACTAAGTTTTTTTTTTAATTTGAAATATTTTGTATATTTTTACAGTCCTGATGATGTGACCCAAAGTCTCGAAAATTTGGAAATAAATGTATGAATCTACGCTGGCTTTTCTCCATCCTATTTTTATAAATCTACAGCGTTCCAGATGCCCCAACCTTCCTATATATATATATATTATATATATATATATATATATATATATATATATATATATATATATATATATATATATATATATATAGGTACGGGGATACGGAAGGACATGGCACATTACATGATTCTTTATTGCTAGCGACGTTTCGAGACAAAGTCCCATCTTCAGGCTAAAGGCAAGAATAAATATTACATCATTACCAAACAGTTAGGAATGTTAACGTAAAATTATTATAAATTAAAGTATTTCTAAGTAAAATTACGAATAAAAAAATCTCAAAGAATGAGTATTACATCAATACATAACATATTCAAGAAAAGGAAATGTAAAATCATAAAAAATTAATATATTTCTAAGTAAAATTACGAATAAAAACGTTAAACAGAATATATATATATAAATATAAAAATATTAAAAATGAGGAAAATACCTTGCTCAAGCAGAGTCCCGCCGTTCCGTGTCAGGACGGTGGAAAAAAAGTCAAGAAGAGGCAAAGAACAAAGTGACGTGTCTTTATGCTATATACAAAGGTACTGATGTAGTATGGTTGTTAAGTGAAGGTACCAGTTTTGTTTAAAGATAGGCATCATAGCGACTCATTTTTACAATATGCTAACTCCAAACATCAAAATATTAAATTTACCTGTGAATTAGAAGAAAATGGACAATTAGCATTTTTAGATACAATGGTAGTTCGTAAAGATAACTGTTTTAACATAGGAATCTACAGGAAACCTACCTTTACCGGTCTTGGCTTGAATTTCTACAGTTTTTGTTTTTATAATTTTAAATTAAATTCTTTATCAACACTCCTCCACAGGGCTATAAACCTAACATCAAGTTGGAAATTATTCCATGACGAAATAATATTTCTTGAGGGATTTTTCAAAAGCAATTGTTACCCATCGGGGTTATTTTTTTTTTTTTTTAAATACGTCAAAAATACCATCAATAACTTTTTTCATCCACCTAGTCCAGTCCATTTAGCACAGAAATTTAGATACTATATTAAAATACCTATACATGATAGGAAGTTTTTGCCCTCCTTAAGAAAACTTTTAAACCGCATTATCCAGCAGTTGATACAAGATTCACTTGCATAAAATCCTAGAAATATTGGTAGCTTCCTAAAACACAAAGAGAAATTGCCCTCCTTGATGCAATCCGGTGTAGTGTATTTATTTAATTGCTGCCGATGTAATCAGCAGACCTACGTAGGAAGTACGCGCGGTTGCTTCCAAAGTGAGATGTGATGCTCCATAGAGGTGTAAGTTACCCGAACGGCCAGCAAATTATCCACCCCTGAACAATCAAAATATTAGGAATCACGCCAGAATCTGTAGGGCAGAGATAGATTTTATAAAACAACTTTAAGGTCATTATGACGTCACCATATGAACACCACCTCCTCGTTCTTGAAAGTTTGGCAATTAAGAAACTGGTACCTTCACTTAACAACCATACTACATCAGTACCTTTGTATATAGCATAAAGACACGTCACTTTGTTCTTTGCCTCTTCTTGACTTTTTTTCCACCGTCCTGACGGAACGGCGGGACTCTGCTTGAGCAAGGTATTTTCCTCATTTTTTAATTATCTTTTATATTTTATATAATATAATATATTATTCTTTAAGTTTTAACGGTTTTTATTTTCGTAATATTTTAACTTTCACTTAGAAATATATTAATTTTTTATGATTTTACATTTCCTTTTCTTGAATATGTTATGTATTGATGTAATACTCATTCTTTGAGATTTTTTTATTCGTAATTTTACAGAAATACTTTAATTTATAATAATTTTACGTTAACATTCCTAACTGTTTGGTAATGATGTAATATTTATTTCTTGCCTTAGCCTGAAAGATGGGACTTTGTCTCGAAACGTCGCTAGCAATAAAGAATCATGTAATGTGCCATGTCCTTCCGTATCCCCGTACCTATTTCATCGAGGATTAGCCCACCAGCGATGAAGAATATATATATATATATTTATATATATTATTTTTGTATTCCTTACCTTCCTGTTATCAACAACCTTATTCTCTCAAAACCAGCCTTGCAGAATATATATAGTAGTACGCCTTATCACCAGAGTACAAAAAAAAAATATTCCAACATTCTTAGGAATGGAGTGACGATTCCTGGGAAATTCCGAGGGGCTGTAAGCTGCCGAATAATCCGGAATTATAATCCGGAATTATGTATGAGGACTGGTTGTCAGTGCTGGGGTCTTTTTTTCTCTCTCTCTCTCTCTTTTTACAGGCAATAATTTACGCATCACAGAAAGAATTATAATTCTGGGATGGGGCTTTTTTTTTCTGTGGACAGAAATAGATAATATTATTGGGAATATTCAAACGTTCTCACTATATTGTTTCCCCGAAATAAAAATTACGTTTGTTAGGACAATGCGACGGGGAAAAATAATGCATAGTCTATATTCTCGATCGAGTTTACAATAATAATTTCATCTGACTTTCAAAACAGATGTTTTTTTTTTGTGAGTTGCGTCTGAATTATTTTGTCATGGCAAGCTATTGTTGGTGGAGGATATATATGTATTACACACACACACACACACATATATATATATATATATATATATATATATATATATATATATATATATATATATGTGTGTGTGTGTGTATGTGTGTGTGATGTGTGTGTACATATATATATATATATATATATATATATATATATATATATATATATATATGTGTGTGTGTGTGTGTGTGTGTGTGTGTATGTGTGTGTGTATAATTTTTTTTTTTAATAGGGGACATATCGGCCAGGCAGCAAATAATTAGGTGTCGAGTTAAACAGAAACCTATCTATTGCGAACAATAACTGTTCAATTGGGATGGATTGGTCAGCCTTGACGGAGATTTGCGTTTCGTGTAGGCTCTTTGTTATGTTTATGAATTATTTTACTTCTGGGCTAAGGGAGTTTTTGTAAAAAAAAAATATTCGCGGAGATATATTTCACGCGTGACAAAAACATCAACAGTTTCACAGAATCGTGACTTGTCTGAATAGAGCCAATCAGGAATGAGGTGTGAAAGTTTGGACCAGATGAGGCAAATCATTTTCTTGATATTTGGGAGAAAATAAAGAAAATAGAATAAATTATTCGAGCCACATTTGAAAAAAAAGGGTTCTCTCTCTCTCTCTCTCTCTCTCCCTCTCTCATCCTCTCTCTCCCTCCCCCCTCTCTCTCTCTCTCTCTCTCTCTCTCGCTCTCTCTCTCTCTCTCTCTCGATATTTTGGGGAAAATAAAAAAAAATTATTCGGGCCTGATTTGAAAAAAGGGCTCTCTCTCTCTCTCTCTCTCTCTCTCTCTCTCTCTCTCTCTCTCTCGGGTCTCTCTCCAAATAAAAAAATAAAAAATTATTCTGTCTGATTGAAAAAAGGGCTCTCTCTCTCTCTCTCTCTCTCTCTCTCTCTCTCTCTCTCTCTCTCTCTCTCTCTCTCTCCTGGAAATTTTTTTTCTGCAGAATCATAAAAAACTCTCATTTCCAATTGAGTGACGTCTCCTTGATAATCTGAGACATAGGAGGTAGACAAATGATATGATAATTTATGAGACAATAATCAAGAGTAATGGAAACCATTAGCATGGGGAACTTTGCTGGAATTTCCAGCCAGCGGGGAGAATAATTTCCAGTTGGTAATTTGCCTGTACCGAGAAGTAAGACGTGGGAATACAGGACATGGCCCCTTTTACGACATTTGCATTGTAATTATGACAGTTCGTTTGTCTTCTGGAACTTGATCAGAGTTGTTTGATAAATCGAAGTAATTAGAATACATTTTTTTTACTTTATTATTTTTTAGTTTTATTTTTTGTAATCTAACAAGAGAATATTTTTGAGTTTCATCCTAAGCAACCAATTAGAAAGATATTTGTTGTATTTTTTTATTTTTATGAATCTATTTATTTATTTTCTTTTATATCTAGCAAGATAATATTTTGAATTTCATTCCTTAGCAGTTCATTTCGAAATACAGAATGAACCAAGTAGAAAGATTTTTTTATTTATTTTTATTTTATTTATTATTTATTTATTTATTTATTTATTTATTTATTTTATTTTGGTAATTTAACAAGAGACTATTTTTGAGTTCCATCCTAAGCAAGTCATTTCGAAAAACAGAATGAACCAATTAGATTTTTTATTTATGTATTCTTTTATTTATTTATTTTTTTATTTATTCATTTATTTATTTTTTGTAATCTAACAAGAGAATATTTTTGAGTTCCATCCTGAGCAAGTCATTCAAAATACAGAATGAACCAATTAGATTTTTTATTTATTTATTTTTATATATTTATTTATTTATTTATTTATTTATTTATTTATTTATTTATTTATGTATTTATTTATTTATTTATTTATTTTGGTACAATAACAAGAGACAAATTTTGAATTTTACCCTAAGCATAGAAAATCGAAATACAGATTTCGAAAACGGTCCAAAAATAATTGGAAGAACTCACGCTACTGTGAGACAGGTAGAAATTGTTTAAAAAATAAACCTAAAAAAAAATAGTATTTTATACTTTCATTTATATAACAATGTCACATATTGTTCGAACCGCTGTGTTATTCTATAATGGAAAAAAGAATCCGGATTCCTGCTCCGGAAAAATATAAATTTCACAAATGTCATAGATTTTGGGAATTCCTGTTTCCAGATCGACTCGAAATTCACGTTAAATAAAAATTTTTAAAAAATATAGCTATCATTATTTCGTATAAACAGAGTGTGGGAGAATTTTGACACCGTCCCATTATATAGAGATCATATCACAAACATTTATGTTTTTTTAAATAAACAATTACTGCCTAAATGGCCATCCGCACGAATGGCGCCATTTAAAGGGGCTGGAATACTGGACAGGAATATTCCAGGCCACCCCACACCCCATTTTTCTTTCCAATTTCATTGGGGGGATTATGTATGGCATTCTTGTGTATTTTCTTTCTGTTCTTGAGTGTTAAGTTTTTTTAGTTTTTTTTATTCTTGCTGCCTTTAATCTACAGTAAGACAATGAAGCAATGACGTCCGTTCTAAGACAATGAAGAAAATGATACCAATACGACGACAATGAAGACAATGACATCAGTTCTAAGACAATGACGTCAGTTCAAAGACTTTGAGCACAATGACTCCAGTTCTAAAACAATGAAGACAATGACGTCAGTTCTAAGACAGTGAACATAATGACATCAGTTCTTGGGTCATGAAGGCAATGACTTCAGTTCTAAGATAATGAACACAATGACATCAGTTCCAAGAAAATGAAGATAAGGACACTAGTTCTAAGACAATGAAGACAATTACATCAGTTCTAAGACATTGAACACAATGACGTCAGTCCTTAGGTCATGAAGACAATGACATCAGTTCTGAGACAATGAAGACAATCTTATCAGTAGGAAGGCAATGAAGACAACGATACCAATACTAAGAAAATGTTATCAATATGAAGACAGTGACTATGCCAATGCAATGAAGACAATGATATCAATAATAAGATAATGAAAACAATGATAGCGATACAAAGACAATGACGATAATGACATCAGTGAGAAGATAATACGAACAGTGAATACAATGATATCAGGTGCATTATTATTCAGAATTACGCCAAAGGTGCAAATGAAAAACTTGCTTTTGGGTGGCAATAATGGAGGTCAACTATTGATATCGGAATCTTTGTTTTCAGTGCAGGTTTTTATTTTATTTTATTTTATTTATTATTTTATTTATTTTTGTAATGGCGGATAATGGAATATAGATTTTTCATCTAACGTTACAAATGTTCTCTCTCTCTCTCTCTCTCTCTCTCTCTCTCTCTCTCTCTCTCTCTCTCTCATTATTTTCTGCTGCAGGATGTTCCTTCCTTGAACTAATTGGAATGTATCTCTCTCTCTCTCTCTCTCTCTCTCTCTCTCTCTCTCTCTCTCTGGTCTGTCATTTTGCTTGGTGAGACGTACCCGCGCACACTGCACAGTCTGATTAATCAACAGATATCACGCATTTAACATACGTCTAGAAATTGAAAAATATCTAGAAGTGTTTGTGAACTGTCGGTGATAAGATTAGTGTGAACATAGTAGGATAAAGCGTCTACTAAGTTCGTTTATCAAGTGAAATATTGTAAATCAGATCAAGATGGCAGTAAGTTCCAACTGTGGAAAGAAATGGCGTAATCTTGCGTGTCTAGCAGATTCGCAATATGATGAGGTAATAGAAATGGAGCTGGCATTTCTCATCTATGAGATCTACAACAGCCCTAATCAAAAAGATACAAAAGCATTCATAGAAATATTAGAAGGATATGATCATTCAAACTGGAACAAATCAACAGAAAACATCTTGAAAATAATTGAAGAAGTTCCAAATAAAATCCAAGTGGTCAAGAGACTCATAAAGAAAATTTACATCAATCAACATATTCCGACAAAGAAAATGAATAAAGTGAACATTGTGAATATACTAATTGATGCAATAGGAAAAAGAATGCCAAAAGCATGCAAAATGTGTAAGGTGTGGTATAGCATAGTCAATTCA
Organism: Macrobrachium nipponense; assembly: GCF_015104395.2. Classification (NCBI taxonomy): domain Eukaryota; kingdom Metazoa; phylum Arthropoda; class Malacostraca; order Decapoda; family Palaemonidae; genus Macrobrachium; species Macrobrachium nipponense. The sequence continues at coordinate 5,457,217 of NC_061104.1, forward strand.
CAAAACCTGATCAGAAAATGTTCTGCATGCAACATTCCAACGCATCCTCAATGTGCTGAAGTAATGGAAAATACGAGTAAGGATACCAGAATATTTTGCTCAACATGTCTATCATGGATAGACAATGTTATTGAATCAAGCCTTAATATACAAATAGTTGAGGATGAAGAAGAAGTGGAAGAGGAAGAAGAAGAAGAGGAAGATGAAGAAGAAGAAGAGGAAAACGAAAGAGAAGAAAACAAAACTGAAATGAGAGAAAAAAATAAGGAAAAGAGAGCACAAAATAAGAGTATGGATGCAGAGATACTCACTGATACTACATATGAGGGAATCAAGCAGCATACATACAAAGAAATAAATTACGACATGATAACACAAAATAAAATCCCGAAGAGGCTCTACCCAGATCTGCATACTGATGGGAAAGAGGAAAAAATAGACAAGAAAGACAAAGTCTGCACCCTTTTGAAAAGAGGGGCAACTATGAAATCTATGGTAAATGTGCATACCTAGATGGCTATGAGGATGATTGCAGAGATCTACATCCAAAAATATGCAAAAACCTAAAAGAAGGAAAAGGATGTAAAATCGACAAAATATGTAAATATATGCACCCTGTAGCCATGAATCAAAATCAATTAAGTAATCAATTAAATAATAAAATCCAAAATAAGAAAGAAACAAATAAAGAGAGGAATGAAGAATATGAGGTGAAGGAAAAAAGCAAGCCATCACCGCGATATGGAGTGTCAGCAAATAATTTCCAAGCCTCAGCTCCAAGATACTGCAGCTCAAGAGGTAAATACTGTATGTACGATGCTAGAGGATATTGCATGTATAGAGAAAATTGCAGATTCAGACACAAAATGAATAATTATGATGAAGGAAGATCAAATATTATGGAAAAGTTGGATTTTTTTATGTCAGAATTTCTGGAAATGAAGAAAAGAACAACATACCAGAACAGGAAAGAGACTTGGGAAAATCCTTATTATTACCTATGTTAAACGAAGAAGATAACACGCAAACCATCATAGTGATGAATGCGCAGGGTTTAGTTAGGAGTAACTCAAAAAGAAAAATAGAGTACTTAGAAGAACTAACTCAAATTGAAAAGAAAATAGATATAATGAATATAAGTGAAACCTGGTATTCCCAAGAGACTGGTAATGACGATCAAATAAAAGGGTTCCAAACTTATAGATCAGATAGAAAAAATAGGGATCAAGGGGGAACCGCAATATATGGGAAAGACAAAAAACAAGGAAAAGTATATGAGAAATATAGTAACTCAGAATGTGAACTAATAGCAGTAGAATTTGAATCTGAAAAATTAATGAACATAGTAATATATAGACCCCCTAATACTAAAGAGTTTGACACAATAATAGAAAAATTGGATGATATATGTAGAAATCACAAGGACTGGACTATTCTCCTATCAGGAGACTTTAACTTTCCTTTCGTATACTGGAAAGAACAAATAGGAGATTGTGGTTGTAGTTATACATAAAAAAGAGAGTAATAGTAGTGCAGAAGATAAGAGGCAATTCGAAATTTTATTAGATATGCTACTAGAATACAACATTCAACAAATAAATCACCTGCCAACAAGAAAGGAAAATACTTTAGACCTAGTATTTGTGAACGAGGTGAATTATGTTAAAGAAATAATAGTTTATAGTGCGAGTATTTCAGACCATAATGTCATAGAATTAACGGTCCATTCCAAAGCAAGTGAAAACAGAGATAAGCAAGAAATGAAAAAGTGGGAAGGATATGGAAAATACAACTTCTACAGTAAAAATATAAAATGGTCAGAAATAAATGAAGAATTAAACAAAGATTGGGATAGCATTTTCGTAAGTGATGATATAAAGGTAAATACGGAGATATTATATAAAATATTAGAGGAAATAGTGGATAAATATATACCGAAGAAGAAAAGTAAACATCAGTCATGCATGCCAAGAGACAGAAGGATCTTGTTCCAGAAAATCAGAAAGTGGAAAAAAGGTCTTGCAAAAGAAAAAAATGCATGGAAAGTTATAGAACTAAAAAGTAAGATAGAAAATGCAGAACAAAAGATTACACAATCAAAAGAAAATGAAAAATGGGACTTGGAAGAAAAAACCCTAGTAAATATCAAGCAAAACCCCAAACTATTGTACTCGTATGCGAAAAAGATGAATAACAGAAGAATAGAAATAGGCCCTCTAAGAATTGAAGGGAGATTAACGAATGAAAAAAAGGAAATATACAACATATTGGCAGAACGATATAAGAGAGAATTCACCCCTAGAATTGATAATGAAGATAATGATATAGAAATAAGGGATGAAAATAGTGAATATTTAGCAGACATAGCTATTAATGAAGCTGATATTGTGCAGGCTATTAATGAAATTAAAAATGGAGCTGCAGCAGGGCCTGATGGTGTCCCTGCTATTTTGTTAAAGAAAGTATTTCATTCTATTGCAAAGCCACTTGCAATATTATTAAGACAAAGTGTAGATACAGGCAAGATTTATGATGAGCACAAATTAGCATATATCACCCCTACTTTCAAAAGTGGATCAAGACTAGAGGCAAGTAATTATAGGCCTGTGAGTCTAACATCACATATTATGAAAGTGTATGAAAGGGTAATGAAGAAAAATATTATGAAACATTTAATAAAAAATAATTTGTTCAATATAGGAGAACATGGTTTTGTACCCGGAAAAAGTACACAAACCCAACTGTTAGTCAACCATGAGAACATATACAAAAATATGAAAAGCGGAAATGAAACAGATGTGGTCTATCTAGACTTTGCAAAAGCTTTTGACAAGGTAGATCATAATATACTAGCGAAGAAAATTAGAAAACATAATATAGTGGATAAAGTAGGAAGATGGTTAAAAGAATTTTTACACAACAGAAAACAGATAGTTCTTGCAAACGATGAGAAATCGGATGAAGCTAAGGTTATATCCGGTGTGCCACAAGGTACGGTGTTAGCTGCATTACTGTTTGTTATTATGATCGCAGACATAGACAGTAATGTTAAGGACTCGGTAGTGAGTAGTTTCGCCGATGACACAAGAATAAGTAGAGAAATTATTTGTGATGAAGATAGGAACGCGCTACAAAGAGACCTTAACAGAGTATATGATTGGGCCAAAGAGAGAGAGAGAGAGAGAGAGAGAGAGAGAGATCATAGATGTAGTTACTTCTCCTGCCGAGAAAGAGAGATAGTGGTTATAAAAGTAACAACTTCAACTCTCAAGTGAGAGAGAGAGAGAGAGAGACCATAGAAGTAGCAATTTCACCTCCAAAGAGAGAGAGAGAGAGGAGAGAGAGAGAGAGAGAGAGAATGGTTTTAAAAGTAAGAACTTCAACTCTCAAGTGAGAGAGAGAGAGAGAGAGAGGCCATAGAAGTAGCAATTTCACCTCCAAAGAGAGAGAGAGAGAGAGAGAAAAAGAGAGAGAGTGGTTATATAAGTAACAACTTCAACTCTCAAGCGAGAGAGAGAGAGAGAGAGAATGGTTTTAAAAGTAACAACTTCTCAAGTGAGAGAGAGAGAGAGAGAGAGAGAGAGAGAGAGAGAGAACCCCTTAAGTTCCAAAGTGCATTCATTAAAACCGCGCCCCCAACCGTTCCTCCGTCAGAGCTGAACTGTGCCCTGGGTTCGAAGCACTCCCTGTGGGGCAAGGGCGGCTGGTGGTACTTCGCCTGCGGATCTGCGCGCCCCTGAAGCACACCGACTACTGGAACTCCGCCTGCTGGCTGACCTTGACAAGGAAGGGTCGCAGGTCACCAGTCTGAAGAGCCTCTCCATGAAATTCAGGCGTCACAGTTATCAGCAGATGTCCTACTGATTATCATTGCTATTATTATTATTATTATTATTATTATTATTATTATAATAGTTAATATTATAATTCACGAAATGGACCCCTATCCATTTAGAACAAGCCTTCAGTGGTCATTTGTGATTTAAGATTCATTATTATTATTATTATTATTTTATTCAGCAGATAAAACCCTATTCTTTTGGGACAAGCCTATAGAGGTCATTAGTGACTCTAAATGCATTATTATTATTATTATTATTATTATTATTATTATTATTATTATTATTATTATTATTATTATTATTATTATTATTATTCAGAAGATAAAAAACCCTGTTTCTTTTGGGAAAAGCCTATAGAGATCACTAGTGACTTAAAATTCATTATTATTATTATTATTATTATTATTATTATTATTATTATTATTATTATTATTATTATTATTATTATTATTATTCAGGAGATAAATTCCTATTCGTTTGGGAAAGGCATATAGAGGGGCCACTGACTTGATATTCAAGCTTACAAAGATTATGGTATTAATTTGAAAAAGGTCACAGAGTATGATAGGAAAAAAATAAAAGGTAAATTGATAAATGGATTATTATTCTCGAGACATTCATAAGATTATAGAATTTCGGAATAGTAGATATTTCACTCAAAATTGAAGGTCGTGATATATTGACAAAAAGTAGATAAATTTGACAAGTTATTAGTTTATATACGATTTATATTGCAGATAAATTTACCTACTTTATAATCACATGAAAATTTCAGAATTTTATTTACAAGAAATTTAGACTGAAGATAAAATATCTTTTATCATTTCCCGTTAATCAAGTAAGAAATGTTTTATCAAGGCATTTTTTAAAGATATTATGCGTATAGTTGTGTTATAGAACTTATAGCGTTTATACCGGAGGCGTTGCAGAGTTCTTGTGATGTAACGCTATCAGTCAATCTGCACATGTTTCTGAATGGGTTGCCATAATATAAGGATTTATGTGGCTAAACGGTTCCAAGCAGTCACACTGATCCATTTTGCCTTGTGACTATAATAAGACATGTCTATATACAGATTTCCTACAGTGTCATGAATCTTCTACTCTCTTCAGTACTTATAAACCTGAAATAAAACAATGTTATCATCATTTATATGATTTGTACCCTTATTTTCATACTCAAGTTTCTTAGTCGTTCACCAACTCGTCAGGATATGAAATTAGTCTCATAACCATCAAGATTCACAATTCCGCAACAACTACGTCATCGACAGTTGTTTCAGTGAGTAGAAATAAAATTGAGACTATCATGAACTGATTTTATAGTTTTCCGGTATTCCTCAAAACAATCAACGCTATAGTAGATTCACATCAACTGTGCATTTGATGTCTAGGCCAGCAGTCCCTTACGACGCTCCTGATTGGATGTTGATAAGCCAATCACAGGGCTGGAAACTCTCAGTCTCTCTCGAGAGTTCACATGGGTAGGATCTATCTTCCACCTCTCCTGAAAGACGTATACCTCAGGAGAGGTGGAACTCTCGAGAGAGACTGAGAGTTTCCAGCCCTGTGATTAGCTTATCAACAGTTAATCAGGAGCGTCGTAAGGGACCGGCCTAGACATTAAATGCATGGTTGATGTAAATCTACTATAGTTACTACTACAAACGATAGCCCTTAATACCTACGTAGTCTGTAAGACCCTACTGTTGTTCACATTGGGCAAACTGGCAGTTAAGAAGTGGTTTTTGTTCCTCGGTAAACCTTCCAGGTTGGTGCTTAGGTTTTCGTTTAGTTAGGCTTGTTCAGTGCTTGTTGCAACCGCTTAGACAACTCTCCACTCCTCTGGTGTCTCTAAAGACTGGTGTAAGTATATAGTGTTGATTAGGCCTATGCTTTTTGGGAGTCAGTACGCTAGAAATAGGTATACAGCAACCGTGATGTTCCCTTAGATATATTTCAACCGTAATAGACATATATATAATATATATATATATATATATATATATATATATATATATATATATATATATATATATATATATAGAGAGAGAGAGAGAGAGAGAGAGAGAGAGAGAGAGAGAGAGAGAGAGAGAGAGAGATTGTGCTGGAAGGGGACTTGGCGTGGAGAGATAAATCTCTCACTCCTGTGTGTGTGTGTGTGTGTGTGTGTATATATGTATATATATATATATATATATATATATATATATATATAGATATATATATATATATATATACACATACATATATACATATATATATATATATATATATATATATCCTCTTACTCCTGACAGATATACGTAGAGAGAAAGAGAGAGATAGATGTACACACTGCAGCCGGTATTTAAAAGGCATTCAATTGCCAGTTACGATAGCCATCGACCGTAAAAGTGATTTAGAATTGAAATGCCCAAACTACTAGTGTGGCAGAGGCGAGAAAGATTACATTCAGGCCGGACGATATAAATATATTCTCATCTATTTCTCTCGTTTAACTGAAGGGCGAGAGATATGGTAGATGTATTTGTATACAAAATGACTTAAGACTTAAATTCCTCCAAATCAGTCAGAACCGTTCATAATGAAACCCCTGCATGACGAGCAGTTTCCCGTAGGGGGTGTTAGTGCCGTCAGTGCACCTCATTCGGTGTAATGTAGGCATTACTTAAGATTCCTTGCAGCGTCCTTCGGCCCCTGGCTGCAACTGCTTCATTCCTTTTACTGTATCTCCGTTCATATTCTCTTTCTTCCATCTTACGTTCCTTCACCCTCTCCTAACAATTGTTTCATAGTGCAACTGCTTTGAGGTTTTCCTCTTGTTATACCTTTCAGACCTTTTACTGTCAATTTCCGTTTCAGCGCTGAATGGCCTTAGTTGCCCCAGTGCTTGGCATTATGCCAAAAAATCTATATAAATAAAAATGACGAGCAGTTACTCGCTAAGACGATCAAGTTGATTGTTTGGTTGTGTTTTCTGTAGTTGGCTTCAAAAAACAAAATGTTAAGTTTAAAAATTGAACAAATTCAGTTCGAAATTCTCAGTATAATTGCACTAGACACCAACCTTTTTTTTCTTTATTATGCGAAAATGATTACAACATTCAGCATTTCTTACATTTTGGCAAAGTACAATTAAATTTTAATATCAATTCAAATACAAAGTCAAAATTTATTTGTTCAAACCCAGATTCGCTTTTCAAAATTAACATTTTCCAGATAATTAACTGTTACACATCTTTACACATAAGATACCTGAGCTACAGAAAATTTTACAATAAATTTACAATATCGGTATTTTTTCTTTTTTTTTACAATTACAATACAAATGCTCAACAGACACTTAACTAAAAGGTAAGCAATTTAAAACTCATACTCCAAATACCGTTTCGTGAAATTTTTTGACAAACTTCCTTTGTACACCGTATTTATATTAGACACCAACTGAATGTTTTCAAATGCTTGGTATACAGGTAATTACTGGGAGCGACTGATGGCACAATAGTTTTCTTTTACAGAAAACGAAAAAAATAAGAAAACGCAATTAAATTAGCTGGATTAAAGTCTAGAATGAATTCTTGAATTACTCAAATCCAATTACAAGTCCACAGTGAATTCTTGAGCGCCAACGATACTTAAATTCAATTAACTACATAACAACTCGTTAAATACACTCATTCCGCCGGTGAGTGAGGTAACTTGGTAAGTACAAGTCAGTCTCCTTGTAAGTGTGGTGAAGTGTGGACGATACTTAAAACGTGCTACGTGCGGTTGTGGAACTTAGGATTCTTGGCAGCCAACAGACGTAAACGTTATATTGGGTAAGCTTTAGTTACACGTTCCAGGTTAGTGGTACGAGTATCAAGGCTCTCTCTCTCTCTCTCTCTCTTCTCTCTCTCTCTCTCTCTCTCTCAAAGAGGTTGATAAGTTACGTTAATGGTGCAGTTATCATGCCCCCTCTCTCTCTCTCTCTCTCTCTCTCTCTCTCTCTCTCTCTCTCTCTCTCTCTCTCTCTCTCTCTCAGTGCAAAGTGTATGCGGAAAGTGTGAGGGAATTCAGAGATAAAAGGGTCGCTGTTGCTATTAAAATTAAATACATTTTAGTTCACTGAAAACTATCACGAAAGTTTGGAGCGTATGTGTGTATGTATGTGTGTATGTACGCGTTTGTCCGTTTGTGTCCAAAATAAAACATTACTCTTTTAAAGACGACAGATATCTAGAACGATTAAAACGGCTTTCACAGAGAGAGAGAGAGAGAGAGAGAGAGAGAGAGAAAGAGAGAGAGAGAGAGAGAGAGAGAGAGCAGCCTGTAAATTAGGCTAATATCACCCACAAAGCTCAAAGCAATTTCCATTTAATGAAAATCTCTATCCTACACGCCAGCAGTTCGTATGTATTTCAATTCTGAATCGCTTTTACACATGATAGACATATTTTAACTGGCAATTAAATGAGAGAAGGTCTCTCTCCTCTCTCTCTCTCTCTCTCTCTCTCTCTCTCTGTAATGAAAAGAGTCCGTTTCGAAATACTACGGCAAACTGGTCGGAATTAAAGCATCGTATTTCTGTGTTATGCGTGACAGGGTTGTAATGGCTTGTGGTTGAAACGGTTACCAAAAAAAAATGTTCCATACATGTTCCAATCAGGTTGACAGCAAGTCGGCAACTTAGCCCATACATGTTACAAACAGGTTGAAAACGAGTAGACAACTTATGCGTGTCACAATCAGGTTGAAAACAAGTCGACAGCTTGAAACAGGTTGAAAATATGTCGACAGCTTGTCACAAACATGTTGAAAATATGTCGACAGCTTGTCACAAACAGGTTGAAAACAAGTCGACAACTTATCACATACAACAAGTCGACAACATATCAGATACATGTCACAAACAAGTTGAAATTAAGTCAATGAAATGTAGGACGCTAACGACTCTTCGTCAAGTGATTACGTCTATATATATGTATATATATATACATATATATATGTATGCATGTATTAAGGTTGCAAATAGTTAACCTACTCGAAATATATATAAACAAACCCTGACTCCCAAATAAAGATCCCAAGAAGCATAAAGTAAAGACTTAATTGTAAGTTAGCAATAAAAAAAAAAACATTTCTCTCCCCTCTCGTAATCTTTGCTGCCTGGAATTCCAGTCGCTTGCCTTCTCTGCTGGAAGGACTGGAAGGAAATAGTTGAAATAGTTATTGTGGGTCTTTAAAATCTCGACGACTTTCGCTGCATATGGGGAGAAAAGGTGCTTTCCCGAGCAATTAAGGAAGTCCTTTCTCTTCATTCTTGCCCAGACTTTCCCTCTCTCGCGAAATACTGACCTGTAAATGTTAGGGATCTGTAGCAGTTTAGAGACAGAAGGCAGAGTTTTAGTTGATATGAATTCATATAATTGTTCCAGGTGAATTTCGTAGCTTTTGTAGACGAATTTTAGCAACACAGGATGAATTTACCATCTCGAAAAGCGTTCCTCCACGTGGTGCACTGTAGACATTATCAAGCAGGTACAAAATGCACCTGCCCATAAAACACTTAGCCGCGTCCCACGAAATTCAGCCATGGTTCGCTGGTGGCCTATTCTGTTGGCATCAACAGCGCTGCTAGAAGTACAATTATGGCAGCTAACGTTTACCTTAAATAGAATCAAAACTATTGAAGGTAGAGGGTTGTAATTTGGTAAGTTTGATGATTGGAGGGTGGATGATCAACGCACCAATTTGCAGCCCTCTAGCC
>NC_061104.1:5471810-5479310 GCF_015104395.2 Macrobrachium nipponense
TCTTCAAGCAACCTAGTATATCGTTTAGTGAGCGCTTCAGAAAACAACAAGAACTCTTCAACGACGACGAAAGCAAGAGATTCTTCTTCAAGCAACTTAGTATAAGCAAACTTACTATCATCGTTTAGTGAGCGTTTTCAGTAGTGAATAACTTCAAGAAACAAAACCGACGTGTCCTTTTCCTACGAAAAGGCAAGCTTCGTCTCTCATTAGAATCATTCAAGAAAACATCGTTATTGAGCGTTTCCGGCACTTCAAGAAACAAACCGAACGCGTCTGCAGCATCGGATCTTCAAGGGCTCGAATCATCGAAACAACGCGCACGAGGGAAACTCAAGCCAAAAAACCAGGTCATCCGCTAAATAGAGAAGGAGGACCAAGGCCGTGTGTCATTATCGGAACACCGTGACTTTCCACAAAAGCAAGCTAAGTACAATTTTTTACTCATTTGGAGTAACTGAGTGTTTCCTTTGCAGGTCAAATTTCGTTATTCCTGTGGCTGAAGTTACGAGACATTCTTAATCTTACTTTTTTTTTACAGAAATTATCTACATCATTGAGATTTCGCTACTGCGAGTTTTTATCTTTGAGTGTCTGTTTCCAGAAGTTCTACTGAAATATCATAATCATATACTATGTTAATTTTATCATTTTGGGGATTATTAATCCCTTACGTAACAAATCATATTAAACAGTGAATAGCGTTTACGAGTGGAGTCTGTATTTATACAGATGCATGGATAGGGTCGTTAGGCACCGTAGTGATTAGAAAACACACAAAAACAAGTGGAACACCCGTACAAATCTAGATAAATTAGAGGTAACACTATTTCGGGTCATGACAATAAATGCTCCTTTGCAAAGTCCCGATCGCAGTTTTAGCCTTGAGTTTATTGAGTTATATAAAATATCGAACCTCAATGACTCAACTTAACTTTAAAAATACGGCTGGATTGCAAGGAATAACATGTCTATAAAAAACTTTCATTAGGCTAAATGCGCTGACCAGGATCCCTCACTATTTCAAATTTTAGCAAAGAATGAAGTAAAAACAGTTAATATTGGATGCAGTAGAGATAACTTGACTTAATAGTAATCGCTCAATTCCTAATAGTTCGTCATTCATACGTTCGTTGCTTTACACGTAACCAACAACAGAATGCTAAAAACACACAATGCGTTGCCGATGGTAAACAGTAGCCCTAAATATCAGAATCAAACAAAGCAAACTCGGGTACTGTGTCATCCAGTCAGACGGTCAGGGTCAGTTAAATCTGCCGAGTTTTCAAAGCAAAGCACATTCCATATAAGCGACTTCAGTGGAAAGGGAGAGCGATGTTGGAAAAATTAAGAAGGCATTTCCCTCTGCATCACACGACCGTATCAAGTAATCAGAGCAGGTTCTCGTTTTTTTTTAATACGTAAGTTATTATAAGTAGTGGTGGATTAAGCCCAACTGTATGCGCCGTAAAAATTAGAATATCTTGTTTTATTCCTTTAGTACCTGTAATATCCTGTATTTACGGACTCACCATCTGTTGTTCGAACTTCCCTAATGAGAAGTCCGGATAAGTGAGCGCTTACAGATACCTCTATAGTTATAAAAAACATTGATCTGTATCTAGTGTAATTGTAAGATCCATCTAGGGGTATACAAAATATTATCTTACATCCTGCAAAATAAGGCGTGTTTATCAAAGGAAAATCCTATAAACCTTCAAACATATTAAAATCCGTTTGAACAAAAAAGAGACAGTTAATCAAATAATAACTTATATAGAGGAACTATACATTTGTCTCATAAATCGTAACATTGTTCAAATGACCCAACAGAATTCTCCCACAACCGCAGTCGCAGTTTGCACGCAAAATCTCGAGAAGCATGCACCCTCGAATGTCTTAGTGCGTGTAAAAAGACTTTGCTGGGAAATGAAATTTTAATCCTTCCCGACACTCTGAAATATAATGATTTCCGCGAACAAAGCCCTAGACACGGTTGACTCGCAGCAACAAGTTAATCTAGTAATCCACAAAACCTATACATATAAATATCGCATTTTTTTTTTGTATTGTTGCTAATTTTTAATCCCGCCCAACCAGTCGTAGATGAATCTCTCATACTCTATCTAAAGAAATATCCGTAAAGTCATTCAAGCAGAGGTGATTCAGCAAAAATTTTGTTTATCTTTTATCTGAATACCAGGAAGTTTCTCCACTAGCGAGTGATCTCTGGGAGAAAAATGGATGTCATTGAAAACAAAATACGGTCTAAGGACAAACATAAAGCCATATACATACCTTCGTATAGACTCTCAATGAAATTTCAAAATAGAGATAAATGACGAAGTTGAAAAATGTTAGTAATAGGAGTCATTAGGAAATCAAATAGCCCATATAATTTTTCCCTCAAACGCCAGAATAAATTATTTTTCACCAGCTTGGACTTACTTAAAAGCTTTTACCAGATACCATTACCTAAGTGATTGTACCTCATACACCGTTTTCAGCACACTCAGGGGACATTATCAATTTTTACGTATGCCTCCGGCTTACGTTGCGCCCCAATTACAATATAGTGTTTGGAGACTTTTAGGGGATACCCTACATGCTTATATGGTTGGTCTTATAATCTTTTCTAAATACCTTAGAAGTACATTCACATAAACTAGAGCTAGTGCTACAGAGTCAAAGACAAATAATCTCAGAGTAAAATATCTAAATGCGAGTTTTTTAAAACCGAACGTGTTTATCTAGGTTTTATGTGTCTAGTCAAGGTCTTAAAGTAGTCCATGATAAGGTGTCGGCTATTCATAACTTCCGTACCTATTAACATAAACAAAAAGGGGGATACAGCACTTTTGCGCTGTATGGGTATTACAATCGTACGACAAATATGTAACTCTTCAATCATAGCAGCTCCTTTAACAGATCTTACGAAGAAGAGCGTAGATTTATTATGGTCTAAAAAGCATCAACAGGCATTCGATATCTTAAAAGCGGAATAATGCAGCTCACCTAACTTAAAAATCCCTGATTTAAATAAGGAATTTTTTTTTATTGCAACAGACGCCTCAGACCAAGGGGTAAGAGGGGTACTACTTCAGTAATATATAAACAGTTCTTTCCTATAGCTTTTTTATTCACGTAAACTAAAGCCCTCTGACAGTAAATATGCAGTAATAGGCAAGGAAGGGCTAGGTATCTTTAACTCACTAGTACATTTTAAGTTCATAGCTATGGCTATCCTGATAAAGTCCTTACTGAACATGAGTCCTTTACCGAGTTTTTCAAAGGCTTTAATCACAGTCCAAAAGGAACTCGGTGACAAATGATCATTCAGGTCTTTGGAGCCAAGATAAGATATCTACCTGGGAAAGCAATTATCATAGCTGACGCATTATCCCGCAATCCCGCACCATACTGCAAAGAACCATTAATTAGACTAAAAGATATAGAAACATCCGTGCCTATTGTTAAAACGTATCTAAACAAGAAAATTCCTTAACCCAAGAGCTCGCGACATTGAATATCTGGGTTGGAGCGCAGAACTGTTACAAATGAATAAAGCACGGGTCAGCAGCTAAGCAAAAAACAATAACACTTTCGAACGGAAACAGGGTCAGCGGCTAAGCAAACAATGAACACTTCGAGCAGAAACCCTAAAGCAAAAGTATATTTAAAGTATGTTTATCAGAATTATGTAATCAAATGTAATATTATATGTAGGTCCGTGACGAGGAAAACCCGAAGAACACAGCAGGTGACTAACGACCAGGTAGTAGTAATAATCTCTTTCATACCAATCGTCCTAAACTGGTTGCATTCCGTCATCCAGGGTTCTCTATTATGTCACAGAAAGCCAAATCACTGTTTTACTGGCCTACGATGCTTACAGATATAAAAAGCACATAACTAATTGTAACACGTGTCATGAAAACAAGGATACACTAAGACACCTGTCAGTTTAGGGGCCTATCCTGTGCCAAATCAATCCTTGAAAGAATATACGTAGAATTATTAACAGAATTACGAGTCTGACAGAGGGAATAAACACTTCTTAGTGTTAATAGTTCCTTGACACGTTATATAGAATTAATAGCACTAAAAACAAACACCGCAATTGAGTGCGTTAGGAATATTTATGAGTGCTAAATCAGTAAACATGGAATTCAACACATAATAATCTGTGACTTGGGTGGTGTAAATCAATAATAATCTCCATAACTCATTGTGTGAATTCCTATCCATTAAGAAAACCAATAAATATATTTTACACCCAGTCAATTTCGGTTTGGTAGAATAAGAGAGAAATAAGAAAGTGTCAATGTCTTACGAGTTACAACTCGTGATATTGGATCCGAACTGGATTATAGCGGTTCTCGTGGTTTTAAATACCTTTATCATTCATATCTTGTATCTATAGAATTTATACCGCAAGTAGCCTTATACGGTACGCCTCTAGAACACTTTTCCACATATTCAAGCCAACCATTAATTTATCAAATATATATATAAAAAATATATAAATAAATAAATATAAAAAATAAAATAAATATGGATACAAGTGGAGTCAATATAATACAACTCCGTAAGAAGTCGGAAGGGTTACAAAATTATAATAAAAAAGGAATCACGATAAAATCAATAAGCAAAAAAAACGTAACCATAAGGTTAATTAAATATCCAAATATATATGCGTAAAGATTTGAACTCTAACTTAATGCTTTAGTAATGACAAACAAGCTAAAAGTTCAAACACATATCAAAACCTACTGACATATTGTCTGTCCCGGTGATTTATATTCGTAGTCAAAAAATAAATAAATAAATAAATAAATAAATAAAATAAAATAAAATAAAGGAGATTTTAAAGTCAGGAAGTCTAGAAGTGAAAATGTATATCTATGGAATAATCCTATATGAATCTTATACAGGGCTAATAATATATAGAGAATTTGTATGGAAACCTTTTTCATTAGTTTGAATAAGGAATATTTAATTTAACATAATTACATTTATTTACAATCATGCAGATTTCCAACATGAAACTAATATATTGTTCAATTTTGGTACTGTTTTTTTTTTCAGACATTCTTTTCATGTGGGTGGAGAATTAAAACAAAAAAAATATCATTTGAAAATACTAAAGTCGTATTTAATTACAGCAAGTCACCTAACTCTTAGCTGGCTGAGAGCAATCTCCTGCCAAGTGACGACGTCATCATTGCCCATTCATCATTGTTCTGTTTAACCTCAATAATCTGCTTGCATAGGCTTCATCTGTGTGTGTCGTCTCGTGCTTGCAAAGCAGGTCGCTGGAGAAAGGAATGCTTAGCCCGAACTTCTCATGGGCAAGGCAGACGTTAGGTACAAGTGTCTATCACAATTCAAGTAAATCACATTCATGGGAAAATGTAACATTTTCTTGAAAAACCCAAAGTTTATATAGAAATTAGTTACATAGTGGGTTCTTTCATTGCATCTCTAGCCTATTAATAAAGTTTTAAAAATTAACCTCAGAGGATGTGTGCGAGAAATTAAATATGAAACTTTTGTTAGGGGCACATAGGATCAGATTTTATCACAACTTAATTTCAGTTAGCATAGAGAAATACAGAATCATGATTAATATTCTCTTTTACTCTTATGTTGCCTGGCAATCTTAAAAACAGCTCCGTTTCACACTTCTTTGTCTAGTAACTTACTACCAGTAATATCGAATTTTCTTTGGGATTCGTAATGATATCTGTTTATTCTTTATAATTATGGATATTTTTACAGTCATCATAGACCTGGATAGGTTCACTCATTGTTAATGCCATGGATAAAAAAGTTTGTACAGCTGACTCTTTTGAATTCCACAAATATCAGCGAATTCATGTGGGTTAAGTCTGGTTCTAAATGGCTTTCTCCCCCCCTGTATTTGGATGTCGTCTGAATTAACTTTGCCCTCGTGACAAGTATAATTTCACTTGCAGGCTGATTAATGGAACCTGGTTACAGTATCCTGCAGTACGAGAGTTTCACATCGCAACTTCAAAAAATCGTTCGTCGCTGTGGACGACGGCAGTCGAGTAACAACCGCCTACAATGTGAAAGGAATAAGCACCATCATGGACTTCTTCGACCGACACCGTATCCCGTCGTTAATCTCGTTTTAATGCGGAATGCTCCGGCGGCTGTCGGAAATCGACTACAAAAGGGACATACTTCCGACAATTACGACCAGAAGGATATTCAACTCTACTTTGCTGGCGAAGGACTCGTGCTGGGGGTGATTTTATTCATCGCGAACGTATTCGTGTGGCTTAGGATGCAGAGAACAAGTATGAGCGCAAAATAGAACGTTGGACCCCGCCCAGGCAAATTTTCCCCTTGTTTTAACCATTTGAAATTGGCCATTTCATTTGGCTATAGGTGGTTGTCTGGAACTGTGTAATGGACGAAAAGTTGTTCGAACGCTAGTTAAATGTGTAGTAGTATAACCTCGGTCATGTATCCTATATATATAAAGTATCATGTATCCTATATATAAATGATCATAAATAACAGAACGAAATATATCTTTGCGTGTACGCAATAGGAATCTATTTAAAGTGCACATATATTAATTATAATTATATGAATCCATATACATATGTATAAACAAATCAGGTAGCCTATAATCAATCTGTTACCTTTTATCTTACCAATAACTGCAGATATCTAACAGTTAGCATAAAAATCAACGAATCAATCTGCATAAACATTAATAATTTTAATCAATTTGTTTGTTTAATATATGAAATTTAATTTCTATCAGTTAAAATATGATTTTTATCATGTTAATCTTTGTTCTATGCAATTATCAGAGTACTTTAGTATTTTCTGTAGCATATGTATCTTAATGAGATGAAGTGAAAAACTGTATCAGTATATATCACGTGATCACTATTATTTACGAATATCATATGCATATTATGTCTAATATTTTATTTCTTGAATCTGTATTTGTGTACACCATGAATTTTTTTTACTTATAAGTATTTTCTATTTATATATATAATATATATATATATATATATATATATATATATTCACATAGTGTCTGTATCACACTCCTATAAGTCAAATGCAAGTCAAGTTTGAGTAATACTCAGTAGTTGGTTTTGGTAGCTGACCGAGCTTTTATGTAAGTGATTACATAATAAAAATATGGAATGTTAGTCCATATATATAAAAGACTAAAACTAAAGAGGTCAACCAGATTGCTTGCAGGAGTGTGATCAGACCAGAGACGCTAAGATGACGTATACAATAAAAGTAGGCTAAGATAACATGCTGTCACCTGTAGTCATTCAATTGTTTATAAACTTTAGTCCAAGCTTCCTGCTTGAGACAAACACCGTGACCTATAGCTCAAGCGGCCTACGTGATTAGTAACTATGTCATCTGATTGTATGTTCGTATGTAACTATGTCATCTGATTGTATGTTCGTATGTTCGAGCTACTGTCTGTTC
>NC_061104.1:5481810-5493778 GCF_015104395.2 Macrobrachium nipponense
ATCTCTGGGGAAGTGATTTACCTGTAAATCCGATGTAAGATTGGTCACAGTCCTGGCATGGAATTTGGTAAACCCCAGTGTCCTTGAGAGATGTCTTTTGTTAGATGTTAATCAGGGATTTGGCTAAGGTGTTTGGGTAAGTAAATGCAAAAGGGTTAGATTTTCCGAGAGTCTGAGTCACTTTCTTAATCATGTTCAGGTGTGGAATTTTTATTTTATTGTTGGGTGTATCTCTGGACTTGTCTTTAGGGGGTCGGTAGAAAATTACGTTTGCTTTGTGAATTGCTTTCTCAATTATATGGTCAGGATACTTTAAAGACGAAAGTTGCTTGTGAATTAGTTCAAATTCTTTTTCCAGGAAATCTGGGGAACAAATTCGTAAGGCTCTTAAGAACAGGTTGCTGGCTACACCTATCTTGATAGCAATGTCGTGATAGCTAAAGTAGTGAATGTATGAAAGTGAGAACGTTGGTTTTCTGTATGTGGTAAATTTGTATTCTGTCTTGTCTCTGATTATTAAAACATCAAGAAAAGGAATTTTGTTGTCTGTTTCCCATTCAACTTTAAATTTGATGCTGGGCACTAATGCGTTTAATTTTGAGAGGAATTCATTAAAATTGCCCAACCTATTATCCCAAAATGTTAGAATATCATCCACATATCTCATCCACAGCATGTTTTTGGGTTTTATTGTATTTATTACTGTAGTTTCAAAGTATTCCATGTACAGATTGGCTAAAACAGGACTTTGGACTACCCATACTACACCCGAATTTTTGCTTGTAGAATGATTCCCCGAATGGAAATACGTTATTAGATGCACATAATTCAACTAATTTTATTATTTTGTCAAGCGCCAATGGGAAATGATCAGAATAGGGGCATAATTTTTCCCTTAAAATCTGAAGAACGTCTTGTACTGGTACTTTTGTGAATAGGGAGTCTACGTCAAGGCTTAAAAGTTTTATGTTGTGAAGTGGTATATGTGCTTCTCTGAATTTGTGACAAAAATCTTCCGAGTGTTTAATGTGACTGGGAGAAAAAGTGCCTAAAAAAGGGGAAAGGAGGCCAGCTAACCATTTAGAAATTTTGTAATTGAAAGCTCCGGCACATGAAACGATGGGTCTTAATGGAAGATTGTCTTTGTGTGTTTTGGGAAGGCCATAAAAATAGGGTAATTTAGGAGTAATTACTTTAAATTTCTCTAATAGTTCAATACTCTTTTTGTCTTGGCCAATTAATCTTACTTTCCGAAAAAATTCTCTGGGGACGTTTTGGAGGGGATTTTTCGTCAGTTTGTCGTAAGTGCTAGTGTCGCTAAGGAGCTGGTTGATTTTGTCGAGGTAGAAGTCTTTGTCCATTATTACGATTTTGCCGTCTTTGTCGGATCTACTTATTATAACATCTAACTTTTTTAGACTTCATAGTGACTTTTGATAAATTCATATCTGACAAATACTACAACCGTGAAGAGATATGTTTAAAAGGAGTGTTACTAAATGCTTTACCTGACCTAAATAAGAAACATCCTGTTCCCCGTAGATTCATGATAGCCATCCACTCGCTAAAAAAAGTTAGATGTTATAATATGGGCTCCTTTTATTAGATGGAATTCTGTTGTAACAGAACATTTTTACCAGTCATATTTATATATATGTATGTACGTAATATGTATAAATATATATATATATATATATATATATATATATATATATATATATATATATATATATCATTCGAGCTACAAATGTCCTTTAATATCTAATTCGCTCTACCTCGGAATTGATATATTTTCATATGTGTACCGAAGGGGAAATTTTAGTTGATAATAATTTCGTCCCCTCATGGGATCGAACCACCGTCCAGTGAACAAGAACAAAATCAGGACAGCCTCGTGAAGTTATCGAGTCGGCCAACATATATGAAAATATATCAATTCCGAGGTAGAGCGAATTAGATATTAAAGGACATTTGTAGCTCAAATGATATATATGAATCACGGTGATTGGGAATAACTTATGTCTTAATATTATATAATATATATAATATATAAATATATATTATTATATAATATATTAATATATTATGATTATAATATTAATTATATATATCATGATTGATCATATGAAATTTAGATAATCTATATGAAATATATATACTATATATATATAATTATATATATATATATATATATATTATATGTTATAATATATATATTATATATATATATAATATATATAATATATATATTATATTATAAGCTTGATAATACATATATATTATATATAATATATTATCTGTTATAATTATTATATATATATAATATTATTTATGATATATATTCATGTTATATATATTTAATATATATAATTTATATATATATATACATAATATTATATATACATATATATAATATATATATTATCATATATATATATATATATATATATATATATATATATGATATATATATATATTTTTATATATCATATATATATATAGTATATATATATATATATTTTAAAACCTTCGGGAAAATAAAGTTTGTCAAACAGCTCATAAAAACATGATGCCGCCACATGGACTATAATAATCCAACAGCACTCAGGATGAGTGGGTGAAAGAATATTGCACGAAGAGGAGAGAGAGAGAGAGAGAAAGAAAGACAGAGAGAGAGAGAGAGTCCTGGAAACGATTGCTGTCTTCATTTTAACGAGAATCATCTGAAAGAGAGAGAAAGAAAGTCTTCAAAATACCCTTAGCAATATACCTCGGTAAAATGGAGGATAAGACTCTATAGTCTTTTACCGAAGTCTTTCACTAAATTCCTTTTACTCTCGTGGAGACAATCCACTCAGGATAAAGTGGCCGCTGTTATTTTAATCCACCATATTTCTGGGACGGATTCGTAAAGAACTATTCCTCGATTTCGTTAATAGTTTACTATTAAGTTTAAAATCTTTCACGTTGGACTTTAGGTATCGCATAGAAACTCGATGTTTGGCAAAGTTAACGTAAAATGTCTCGGGAATAATTAAAAGGAAAGTTTTATTTTTACAGTACAATTGTTTGTAAAATATGATAGCTCGGTCTTTTATAAATAGCACAATGTCTATACATACTATCTTACTTTAAGGCAGGATTCCATTAATATTTCTCGAGGGAAAAATATATGAAATGCTTTGTAAAAGAAAATAGGTAAACTATTTCAAACCATTTTACGTAGACTAATGGAGCTATGGTAAAACGCAGATAAGATACCATCAAGTGTAAAGTAGATACTAAGCAGACTATCGACATTTATAGAGAAAAAAACTCAGATAATCTACGAGACTTAATTCCATTATAGCTATTACTGAATACTGAATGTTGTAGAAGAATGTGAAGAGTAACATAATGCATTTATTGAATTATTGAATTATAAGCAGAATGGAATTGCAAAAATGTCAAACATTATTGCAAGCATTTTTGGCGGGACTAAGAATGTAGCATTTGAGCAAAATGCGTATGAACACCAGGGCATCAAGTGCTTATTTGGAGAGAAATTACTTACATTAATTGCAAGGGTTTTGACGGGACAAGAAATCTTCTAGTATTTGGAGAGAAATTACTTACATTAATTGCAAGGGTTTTGACGGGACAAGAAATCTTCTAGTATTTGAACGAAAAGCTTATAAACATTAGGCCATCACAGGCTTGGAGAGAGAGAGAGAGAGGGGGTGGGGGGAGGAGAAAAATGTGCTAACATGATATGTCATTCTTAAATAAACAAAGAATGAAATATTGTCTCCCAGAATTCACTCCGCGGGAAATATTTCTGTTGATATGAAATTGCAATTCTCTGTTCGTGATTTATTGTCTTGGGCCTGGGGTTCCCCGTCTTCCCCTGGGGGAGTATTTGAGTGCGTAAGGAAATGCGTAGAGATTTGTTTCCTCTGTGTGTGTGTGTGTGTCTGTGAATTGACTTGTTTACCCTTCCAATAGAAAACGGAAGGTTGCATTAAAGCAATGAAAACGGCTGGTAAGAAAATTCTGCTCTTACCTCTCTCTCGTCTCTTTCTCTTGCTTCTTTCTTTTACTCTCTCTTGCTTCTCTCTCTTACCTTTCTCTTGTCTCTTTCTCTTACCTTTCTCTTACAGGTAGTCTTAATTAACTTGAGTCGGTGTCTCTTTTAGGGTAAAAAAATGTTTTAATAAATTGTTCAATTATTGAATTATTATTTCACGAATAAATAAATAATAAATAAACCAATTAACAAAAATAATGAGATAACTTATTAATTAGTTTATTCATTATATAACAATATTATTTATCAATTCATAAGTTAAATTAGATAATTAATAAGTAAATAAAACCTGATTAATTAATCATAAATAAAAAACTCAGTCATGTATTTATTTATTTATTTATTTATTTATTTATTTATTTATTTGTTTGTTTGTTAATTATACCGTAAAAAAGTCAACGTCCACGTCCTTTATAAAAAGCAATATCGAGCAAAAAAAAAAAAAAAAAAAAACTGTCCCTCCGATATGTTACAAATTTTTTCCGTTGCCTAATTAAAAACTGGATTCTCTCCTGAATTAACTTTAATCTCTCCATTTTTTTAAAACTGAATATTTGAGTCTTATTCCACAGGGCGATAAGGATCAAAATTCTTTTTCGCTGTTTTCGTAGCTCGGGGTTGTATCCACTAGAACTATATCATAAGAGTTGTGGAGAACGAAAAGAATTGAAAAGTGACGGAGTTAACTCGAACAAGGCGTAATCCGACCTCCAGCTTACTGGGGATGCGTGCAAGATTTTCCCCTCACAATAAGTTGTAAAGATTATATTCCGAACTTAACGTAAAATAAAATGCGCTAAAATCTATGGTCAAATAGAGCCTTGTTTCACTAACGAAAATTAAAATGAATACGCCATATTTTTTTAGCAATATAATTGTTCTGTACCGCTTAAGATGCACATTATTCAGTTTTTACATTTTCATTCAAATAAATAAATCATAAATATCCTATCATAAAATTCTTGTATCTTTAACACAACGCAAAACATCTTTTTCAGACCTTTTTAGGCTTTCAGTAGACCTTTCCTACCCCCAACAAGAACAGCAATAACACCAACAACAAGGTAGTTTGTAGGCTTACTCCCCGAGTGAGTGAAAACTACTCACTGTAGCTATGGAACAATAGTCTTCAAATCCTATGGGAAAAAGGGTTAAGTTCACTTTAAGGAAGAAAAGTATTGTAAAGCTAATAAGTGTTGTAAAGTTACAGATGTAGATGGATGTTGTTACTCGTATTGAATAAAATTTTCAATTGCAATTTATATTAGCGCCTCAGTGGCGTGGTCGGTACGGTCTTGGCCTGCCACCTCGGTGGCCGTGAGTTCGATTCTCGGGCATTTCATTGAGGGTTCAGAGATGGTGTATTTCTGGTGATAGAAGTTCACTCTCGACGTGGTTCGGAAGTCACGTAAAGCCGTTGGTCCCATTGCTGAATAACCACTGGTTCCATGCAGCGTAAAACCACAATACAAACAAACAAACAAACAATTGCAATTTATTTTATAGGTTAAGTCGTATGCAGGAATAATTCTTATTTTGCAGTTGGTGATAGAAGTATCCACCTTCATATTATATATATATATATATATATATATGATATATATATATATATATATATATATATATATATAACTTTGCTAAGGTCACATATTTCAATTTCAGGGATGCTTGGTACTGACTATACACTGATGGCCAACCTTCTAGTTCTCGTCGTTTGCAACACCTTCACACCTCAGGCCCGATGATGACGTCAGCTCGCTTAAAGCCAGGTAGGTCAACAACATTGGGTCATCCTAGGTCATTTTGCATAGGGCATCTTAGTTTACGCCAAGTGTGAGTGATGATTCAGTTAGTTGAGAGTTAAGCAGTGGCTTGCGAAGACATTAAATGAAGAGAAGAGAGATAGAAAATTAAAATAATAAGGTAAATGAAGAAAATATTGAACATAGGAGATAGGAGACGTTCAATTTTAAGTTGGAAAATAAAAATTAAAAAATCAGTGTAAATAGGCGTATTAGATTCAGTGTCATACTGTAGTCTATAACATCGAAAATAATATATTGAACACTATTTACATGATGTTTTGTGGGTCAGTTGATAAATAGGCCTATTAGATTTTGTTACTTATTTTAATCTATAACATCGAAAATAGTATATGGAACACTATATACAATGTGAAACAGAAATAGATATATATATATATATATATATATATATATAATATATATATATATATACACACATATATATATATATTATATATATATATATATATATAAATAGGATGGAGTAAAGCCAGCGTAGCATCATACATTTATTTTCCAAATTTTCGAGACGTTGGGTCACATCATCAGGGCTGTAAAATATACAAAATATACAAATTAAAAAAGACTCAGTATTATTATCAATAAAAATGGAACAACATCAAAAGTTAATATAATAATTTAAAAAATGAACAAAAAAATTAATTTTTTTTTTCATTTTTTAAATTATTATATTTAACTTTTATGTTGTTCCATTTTTATTGATAATAATACTGAGTCTTTTTTAATTTGTATATTTTGTATATTTTACAGCCCTGATGATGTGACCCAAAGTCTCGAAAATTTGGAGAATAAATGTATGATGCTACGCTGGCTTTTCTCCATCCTATTTATATGAAATCTACGGCGTTCCAGATGCCCAACCTTCCTATATATATATATATATATATATATATATATATATATATATATATAGATATATATATATATATATATATATGTATATATATACATACATACATAGATATTTAAATATACATATATATATATATATATATATATATATATATATATATATATATATCTCACATATCCACAGGTGAAAAAACAATAGACAGGGTGTAGGTCCTGACCGGTTTCGGCTTTATTTTCAAGCCATTGACAAAGGACTAATACATAGTATTATAATTCACAAGTATATATATATATATATATATATATATATATATATATATATATATATATATATATATACTACAGAGACAGTACTGACGAACATACACACAACCGTTTGAGACTGCAGATCCACCCACAGGCAGGTGTCAAGGTAGGAGTGGCTTTCAAAAATCATTTGGCTAAAATTTACAATAAATTCTCAAGGGATACTACCGATTAGGGTACCCACCAGACAACAAGTCCACACCTGACAGGTGTCAGGGAGGCGGGGTTGGACATCTCATTACCACTACTGCCCCCTTACTGTGTTTACAAAGATAATAATCCTAGTTCTGTACATTTCTAATGCCTACCTTAAAATTTAAACAGTTTACAAATTTCTTTTGATATTAAAGGCTCAAGTTTATACATTCCTTGACTGATGTTCATATTATTATTGTAACTTTCTTTTATAAAACTAGATTCAATGATATTCCTTTCTATTGCATTATTAGAACACAAGCTTTTTTGCCCCTTCCCAGTTAATAGCATGATTGTTCTCACTAACATTTACAAAAATACCACTATTTCCCTGTGCATATCTTGTCACACATTGTTTATGTTGTTTTATTCTTTTTTTTCTAGTGCTTTCCCCGTTTGACCAATATAAAAGTTATCACAAGACTTACACGGAATTTTATATACACATCCTTTAACATTGTCGGGGGAGTTCTTAATAAGTACCTGTTTCATTGTTTTATTGTTTTTAAAAACTACATTAACACCAAAATTCTTCAGGAGATGTGGGATATCTTTCATATTATTATTATAAGGTAGTACAAGCAAATTTATGTTGTTGTAAGGTTCTTTTTGATTTTGATACATGGTCTTTTTTGCCGCTTCTAATGCATTGTTTAGTACACTATCTGGATATTTCAGTTTCTTGCCTGTATTCCGAATCTTATCTATCTCCTCATCTATATATTCTGGTCTACATACCCGTAGTGCTCTTAGAAGCATTGATGCAAACACTGATCTTTTAACCTTATTGTTTTTTCCGGAATAGAAATGTACATAGGAAGAAATATTGGTAGGTTTTCTGTAAACACTGTATTTACACCCACTACTATTTCTCCGTATGAGTACATCCAAAAAGGGTAGGCATCCATCTTTTTCCATTTCCATAGCAAATTTAATTGATGGTACTAATTAATTTAACCTGGCAAAAAAGTTATTTACATCATCGTTCTCTGGCCATACACAAATTATGTCGTCAACATATCTAAACCAAGGTACATTGCGTGGAATTATATTGTTTAAAATTTTCCTTTCAAAAACTTCCATATATGAATTACTTAGCACTGGAGACAGAGGGATTCCCATTACCATACCAAAATTTTGAGAGTAAAATTTTCCATTGAATTCAAATTTACAGTCTTTTACAGTCTTTTTGGGAGTCAGTAAGCTAGATGTAGGTATAATGCAACCGTGATGTTCCCTTACATATATTTCAATCGTAATAGAGCTATATATATATATATATATATATATATATATATATATATATATATATGATATATATATATTATATATATATATATATAGAGAGAGAGAGAGAAAAGAGAGAGAGAGAGAGAGAGAGAGAGAGAGATTGTGCTATATATATATATATATATATATATATATATATATATATATATATATATATATATATATATATGTATATATATATACATATATATATATATATATATATATATATATATATATATATATATATATATATATATATATATATATATATATATACACACAAATATATATATATATATATATATATATATATATATATATATATATATATATTATATATATATATATCCTCTTACTCCTCACAGATATACATAGAGAGAAAGAGAGAGATAGATGTACACACTGCAGCCGGTATTTAAAAGGCACTCTATTGCCAGTTACGATAGCCATCGACCGTAAAAGTGATTTAGAATTGAAATGCCCAAACTACTAGTGTGGCAGAGGCGAGAAAGATTACATCCAGGCAGGACGATATAAATATATTCTCATCTATTTCTCTCGTTTAACTGAGGGGCGAGAGATATGGTAGATGTATTTGTTTACAAAAACACTTAAGACCTAAATTCCTCCAAATCAGTCAGAACCGGTCATAATGAAACCCCTGCATGACGAGCAGTTTCCCGTAGGGGGGGTTAGTGCCGTCAGTGCACCTCATTCGGTGCAATGTAGGCATTACTTAAGATTCCTTGCAGCGTCCCTTTGGCCCCTAGTTGCAACTGCTTTCATTCCTTTTACTGTATCTTCGTTCGTATTCTCTTTCTTCCATCTTACGTTCCTTCACCCTCTCCTAACAATTGTTTCATAGTGCAACTGCTTTGAGGTTTTCCTCTTGTTATACCTTTCAGACCTTTTACTGTCAATTTCCGTTTCAGCGCTGAATGGCCTTAGTTGCCCCAGTGCTTTGCATTATGCAAAAAAAATCAATATAAATATAAATGAAAATGACGAGCAGTTACTCGCTAAGACGATCAAGTTGATTGTTTGGTTGTGTTTTCTGTAGTTGGCTTCAAAAAACAAAATGTTAAGTTTAAAAGTTGAACAAATTCAATTCGAAATTCTCAGTATAATTGCACTAGACACCAACCTTTTTTTTCTTTATTATGCGAAAATGATTACAACATTCAACATTACTTACATTTTGGCAAAGTACAATTAAATTTTAATATCAATTCAAATACAAAGTCAAAATTTATTTTATCAAGCCCAGATTCGCTTTTCAAAATTAACATTGTCCAGATGATTAACTGTTACACATCTTTACACATAAGATACCTGAGCTACAGAAAATTTTACAATAAATTTACAATACCGGTTTTTTTCTTTTTTTACAATTACAGTACAAATATTCAACAGACACTTAACTAAAACATAAGCAATTTAAAACTCATACTTCAAATACCGTTTCGTGAAATTTTTTGACAAACTTCCTTTGTACACCATATTTATATTAGACACCAACTGAATGTTTTCAAATGCTTGGTATACAGGTAATTACTGGGAGCGACTGATGGCACAATAGTTTTCTTTTACAGAAAACGAAAAAAATAAGGAAACGCAATTAAATTAGCTGGATTAAAGTCTAGAGTGAATTCTTGAATTACTCAAAATGCAATTACAAGTCCACAGTGAATTCTTGAGCGCCAACGATACTTAAATTCAATTAACTACATAACAACTCGTTAAATACACTCATTCCGCCGGTGAGTGAGGTAACTTGGTAAGTACAAGTCAGTCTCCTTTAAGTGTGGTGAAGTGTGGACGATACTTAAAACGTGCTACGTGCGGTTGTGGATCTTAGGGTTCTTGCCAACCAACAGACGTAAACGTTATATTGGGTAAGCTTTAGTTACACGTTCCAGGTTAGTGGTAGAGTATCAAGGCTCTCTCTCTCTCTCTCTCTCTCTCTCTCTCTCTCTCTCTCTCAAATAGATTGATAAGTTACCTTAATGGTGCAGTTATCATGACCCCCTCTCGCTCTCTCTCTCTCTCTCTCTCTCTCTCTCTCTCTCTCTTCAGTGCAAAGTGTATGCGGAAAGTGTGAGGGAATTCAGAGATAAAAGGGTCGCTGTTGCTATTAAAATTAAATACATTTTAGTTCACTGAAAACTATCACGAAAGTTTGGAGCGTATGTGTGTATGTACGCGTTTGTCCGTTAGTGTCCAAAATAAAACATTACTCTTTTAAAGACGACAGATATCTAGAACGATTAAAACGGCTTTCACAGAGAGAGGAGAGAGAGAGAGAGAGAGAGAGAGAGAGAGAGAGAGAGAGAGAGCAGCCTGTAAATTAGGCTAATATCACCCACAAAGCTCAAAGCAATTTCCATTTAATGAAAATCTCTATCCTACACGCCAGCAGTTCGTATGTATTTCAATTCTGAATCGCTTTTACACATGATAGACATAGTTTAACTGGCAATTAAATGAGAGAAGGTCTCTCTCTCTCTCTCTCTCTCTCTCTCTCTCTCTCTCTTTGTAATGAAAAGAGTCCGTTTCGAAATACTACGGCAAACTGGTCGGAATTAAAGCATCGTATTTCCGTGTTATGCGCGACAGGGTTGTAATGGCTTGTGGTTGAAACGGTTACCAAAAAAAAATGTTCCATACATGTTCCAATCAGGTTGACAGCAAGTCGGCAACTTAGCCCATACATGTTACAAACAGGTTGAAAACGAGTAGACAACTTATGCGTGTCACAATCAGGTTGAAAACAAGTCGACAGCTTGAAACAGGTTGAAAATATGTCGACAGCTTGTCACAAACATGTTGAAAATATGTCGACAGCTTGTCACAAACAGGTTGAAAACAAGTCGACAACTTATCACATACAACAAGTCGACAACATATCAGATACATGTCACAAACAAGTTGAAATTAAGTCAATGAAATGTAGGACGCTAACGACTCTTCGTCAAGTGATTACGTCTATATATATGTATATATATACATATATATATGTATGTATGTATTAAGGTTGCAAATAGTTAGCCTACTCGAAATATATATAAACAAACCATGACTCCCAAATAAAGATCCCAAGAAGCATAAAGTAAAGACTTAATTGTAAGTTAGCAATAAAAAAAAAACATTTCTCTCCCCTCTCGTAATCTTTGCTGCCTGGAATTCCAGTCGCTTGCCTTCTCTGCTGGAAGGACTGGAAGGAAATAGTTGAAATAGTTATTGTGGGTCTTTAAAATCTCGACGACTTTCGCTGCATATGGGGAGAAAAGGTGCTTTCCCGAGCAATTAAGGGAAGTCCTTTCTCGTTCATTCTTGCCCAGACTTTCCCTCTCTCGCGAAATACTGACCTGTAAATGTTAGGGATCTGTAGGAGTTTAGAGACAGAAGGCAGAGTTTTAGTTGATATGAATTCATATAATTGTTCCAGGTG
>NC_061104.1:5494278-5511778 GCF_015104395.2 Macrobrachium nipponense
TAATTGTTCCAGGTGAATTTCGTAGCTTTTGTAGACGAATTTTTGCAACACAGGAAGAATTTACCATCTCGAAAAGTGTTCCTCCACGCAGGAATGCTGTGCCGACAAAGCACCACACGTGGTGCACTGTAGGCATTATCAAGCAAGTACAAAATGCACCTGCCCATAAAACACTTAGCCGCGTCCCACGAAATTCAGCCATGGTTCGCTGGTGGCCTATTCTGTTGGCATCAACAGCGCTGCTAGAAGTACAACTATGGCAGCTAACGTTTCCCTTCAATCAAATCAAAACTATTGAAGTTAGAGGGCTGCAATTTGGTATGTTTAATGATTGGAGGGTGGATGATCAACACACCAATTTGCAGCTCTCTAGCCTTTGTAGTTTTTAAGATCTGAGGACAGACAAAACTTCAAGATCTGAGGGCAGACGGACATACAAAGCCATCACAATAGTTTTCACTTACAGAAAACTAAAAGTGTTTGGCGTACCCTGAAGAACCACTAATTTGCCCAAATGGCTTCACATTCGGGCATATGCCAGCGCCTTATTGCGACAGAATTCTCTCGTGTCATCAATCGCTATACCTCTGCACTTACCTAGACAACAATCAAAGGCAAAAACCATCAAACAAAGCCAAACAAAACCTAGGCAAACACCTGTCAAACGCACTAACCACTATCCTGTAGCCTGCTTTAATAACAATTATATGATAGGGAGGGGGGTTTAACAATTATCAGGAGACAATTATCAGGGTCATTAGTCATTGTGGGGTATTACACGTCACATGTAAATAATTACAGTATGACAGCTCCCGGGTATCCTAATTACTCTTTGTTTTTGCTCCCTCCGGGATAAAAAAAAAAATATTAACGGGTATTTTTTATTAATAATAGTAATAGGTTCACGTGGATATGTAATGAGGCGATGAATTGTTGGGGTGTTGATCGGCTTGTGAGTTGTGAGTTGTAAGTTGGTGTCATGATGAAGATGATATTGATGATATTTTCGGATATCTTCAGGATTATCATTATTATTATTATTCTTATTATTATTATTATTATTATTATTATTATTATTATTATTATTATTATTATTAGTGATGTGATAATTTATTCATGTATAATATATATATATATATATATATATATATTTAATATATATAATATATATATATATATATATATGTGTGTGTGTGTGTGTGTGTGTGTGTGTGTGTGTGAAAGATCATTTGGAAACTTGGTAGTCTGCTCAGCTGTAATTTCTTAAAAAAAAAAATCCATTTCCCAGTTTACATAGTGCATCACTCTTGCAATAAGACATTAATTCTCTTAAAACAGAACGGGTATATTTTCCACTATTCACAATTCGTAGCGCAAAGTCTACTTTTTTATTATTTTAGATATTTCGTACAGCACCTACGAATTCGTAAGCAGCTTACGAAGATGTATTCCATATTGATGAAACAAAATCACTCATTCTGTTCCGTTTATTCAGTGAGGACAGCCATTACAGAATACCGGGCTTCTTTGAGAGTAGCGTATAGTATATTCTATAGAAGACCCTTAAATTTACTTAAAAAGGATATTTCACACGTTTTGAAAGGGATTTTTTAAGTTTATATTAATTAATATTTATTTTATGTCTCGCAAATGTAGGAACTGTAATGCTAACATATTTCATACCCGCCGAAAAGGATTTTTAATGTTATAAAATATTTAATTTATATTTTATGTCCTTTCTCGCAAATGTAACGTCAAGGAGAGGGTATGACCTGAGCTTTAATGCCCACAATTTTTGCTCCTAGAAGGTTGACAGAAGTGCCAACACACACACAAACACACACACACTACTTTGGGGGAGATCATTTAATTTACGAGAGCTTGTCCCCACTGATAAATGACAGTGCAATTCTTAATGTGCGCGCAAGCACACAAACATACGCACGTACACACACAAATACACACAAAGGAAGCCATTAACAGTAGCTATCTATTTCGTGTGTTTGTGTGTTTTTTTCTTTTGCTTTCGATGCAATATTCAAGTTAAAGATACAATTCGTTGGGCATTTTTTAATCATTGTAGGTGTTAATTGGATAGAATTTTATTTTAAACTCTCTCTCTCTCTCTCTCTCTCTCTATCTCTCTCCAACACAGATATACACGTTCAGCTGTCAACACAACTTACATGTCTCTTTTAATATCGACCAACAGCAACACTGAAATATTTCGACAAATAGGAAAGTATACACAGGAAGTGTATATATAGAAAGCTTTCACCCATTGTTAATATTTCGTCGAATGTGAAAGTAAATAAAGAAAGTATATAGATCGCTCTGACCTCATATGTGTCGCAACAGAGAGCAATTCGAAAATGAAACAATATTGAAGCTGACCTTTCTTTTTTTTTTCTTTTTTTTTTAATGATTGCTGCGAAAATGGATGAAGTATTATTGGAAAGTAATATATATATATATATATATATATATATATATATATATATATATAGATAGATAGATAGATTTATGTATATATATGTATGTTTGGGAGACAGCATTTAATAACAATTGCGCCTCAAATCCAGGACATCTGGACAATATATATATCCAATGAAGAATTCCTCTCTCTCTCTCTCTCTCACACACACACACAGTAATCTAATCTAGGATATCCGAACAATATATCCAGTTAAGAATTTCGCTTCGAGATTAATATAGGTAAGAATCTCTCTCTCTCTCTCTCTCTCTCAGATTCTAGTACCTTTCCTCAACTTCTGTCTCTGAAAGACCTTTCCGAGTAATTTAATCTATAGTTGTTGCTAAAGCTTTAATTAAACTGAAGAATCCAGATTATTTGTGGCTTGTCCAGAGATCAAAAATAGTCTCTGGTTAATAAAAATCATTTTTATTATTATTATTATTGTATGCTGGGAGTAAACCCTCTTTTAAACATGTTTTATTAAAAGTAATTGCTGCCTCAGCTGCATTAATTTTATTCAGGTTCTTCTCTATTTTTCTAATTATTGCTTTCTCATTGTTGCTTAAACTGGTGAGCAACGCACCGAAGGTTGACATATCTCAATTAGGTAGAACGACTGGATTTTATTGGTAAAAATTTCAGTTGGGGTAGTCAAATTTTCGGGTATATCCCGTAGAGTTTATTACAGATAGAATTTATGTTAAACTCTATTTCTTTTCTATTCTTTCTATTCTTTCCGGACGTTTCGTCTGAATAAACCTCAGACATCCTCTTGGGCGGAGGTGGGTGAAGGACTGAAGTGAGAAGGCGAGTCCAGCTGCTTATATTGCGGTGGCGCAGCGGGGGGCGTCGTGCCGCTGCCTTTTCATTGGCTCGTGGGTGGGGAGCTTCTTTTTCATTGGCTGCCTGGCTGTGGGCTCAAGCCAGCTCCCGATCGCATGCTCAGCAGGCGCGCCGATCTTCTCAGCTGCATATCATCACGCCGGGCTTCGTTTTGATTGGATAATGGCCGCGTGACGTCACTGCCGGTATTATTCATCGTATTAATGTCACTGCTGGTATTATTCATTGTATTAATGTCGTCTTGGATTGGGGCGTTTTCGGGCGGCGATATAGTGATGTTTGCCGTTATTGGAGTGTTTCTTCGGATGCAGGTCGGGAGCAAAAAGGCCTCCTGTGTCGTGTTCATGGAGGGCTTTTGTTCCTGGATGAGTAACGCCTCCAGGAGGCGCAGACGGCGAGGGTCGGGTGCTCTCCCTATCAAGGTATATAGAATAAGGGAGAGCCTTGCTCCCTATTATCCTGGTGTTACGGATGATACAGTCGCGGGAGATTGTGTCTCGGTGGGCGGTGAGGGCGTGGTTCTTGGGCATGACAGGAGATTCTCTTCGCAAGACGCATGGTAGTCATTCCAATGTACTTCCCAGGACATCCTCGGGCGGGGCATATGTATTGGTATACTACGTTCGTCTGCTTGAGGGGGTCTCCTGATGGCGGTGAGGGGTTATTTTTCATGATAAGGTCTTTTGTTTTACGGTTTTTGTAGTATATTATAAGGTCCACTATTTTGCCTTCTTCAATGGGGAGGATGTTTTCCTTAATGATCTTCTTCATCGCCTTCTCCTCCTCGCGGTATTGAGAGTGCATGAAGGCCTTATAATATATCGTGATGTTCTCGGTGGGGCGGGGTCGTGGGTCTTGTTGCTCGTTCGAGTACCATCTTTCGAGGGCGGTATGCACTTCTCGATTGATGAGCTTATTGGAATATCCGTTATTCACGAGCATCTGTGAAGCTTTATCAAGCTCGAGGTGTGTGTCCTGCCAGGTAGAACAATGGGAGAGGGCCCTTTTCACAAAGGCCTTGACAGTAGTGTTCTTAAACCTGTCTGGACACTCGCTATCCCCGTTGAGGCACATTCCTAAATTAGTTTTCTTCGTGTAGACAGAAGTGCGGAGACCGTCTTCTGTCTTCGTTATAAGGACGTCGAGGAAGGGGAGCCGATCGTTGGTGCTAAACTCGACTATAGTTTAGCACGCTGCATTGCTGGAATCGGCGACGTAGGGCTTCTACCTCATCCTCGGTGTCGACTTGCACGAAGATATCGTCTATGTAACAGGCGTATTTGCGGGGGTGCTGGCTCTGGGCGAAGACCCTCTCTTCTACGGTGCCCATATAGAAGTTGGCAAAAAGGACTCCCAGAGGAGAGCCCATGGCAACGCCATCTTTCTGACGGAACATCTGTCCTCGGTGGGTGGAGAAGGGGGCCCTCTTCGTACAGATGTCCAGCAAGGTGCGCAAAGAGGCTTCTGGGATATTATTATTATTATTATTATTATTATTATTATTATTATTATTATTATTATTATTATTATTATTATTAAAGAACCAAGATAATACGACTTTGTATTTCATTACTCCATTTGAAAAATAAATTCCCCTCTATGCTGTTTAATTCTCTCTCTCTCTCTCTCTCTCTCTCTCTCTCTCTCTCTCTCTCTCTCTCTCTCTCTCTCAACAATCATCATTTAACGCCCTCTCTCTAATTTCCCCTTCCCCCCATACGAACTGGGTCGTATAAAATGGTCGATTCAGGGGGGCGAAAATACACTTTTATCAGTCGACTGAGGCCGGGAATGGGACCTTTTTTTTTTTTTTTTTTTTTTTTTCTAGGTCACTTGGTCTTGTTGCCTTGTTAATCAAGGTCATCTGACCTGGTGCTGGGTTGCTAACAACTTAGGCTATCTTGGTTATGTCGCCCTTGTTAGAAGAAGATCGTTTTGAGTTTGCCCTGTCTCGTTGAATTGGTAGATTGGTTTTGTTAACTTGTTAAATAAATAAAAGCGTCATATGATTTGAGTTTGCTTCCTGAAAATACACACATGTATGTATGTATATATATATGTATATGTAAATAAAGGTTTTTTGCCACGAAGGAAAAAATGAAAAAGCGAGATAGCCAAGTACTTTCGGTCCGAACAGGACCGAAAGTACTTGGCTATTTCACTTTTTCATTTTTTCCTTCGTTGCAAAAAACCTTTATTTATAAATAGCATTACGTTTTATATACTTCGTGATCAAGTTATTATCATATGATATATGTATATATATATATATATATATATATATATATATATATATATATATATATGTATGCACGTATAAATGTATAGTGTATATATATATATATATATATATATATATATATATACATATATTATATATATATATGATATATATATATTGTATATATATATATATGTATTATATATATATATATATATATATATATATATATATAATATATATATATATATTATATATATATAATAATATTTTTATATATATATATATATATATATAATATATAATATTTATGTATGTATATTATTATATATATATATATATATTTATATATATATGTGTGTGTGTGTGTGTATAAAACCTTCGGGAAAATAAAGTTTGTTAAACAGCTCATAAAAACATGATGCCGCCACATGGACTATAATAACCCAACAGCACTCAGGATGAGAGGGTAAAAGAATATTGCATGAAGAACAGAGAGAGAGAGAGAGAGAAAGACAGCGAGAGGGAGAGAAAGGCAGAGAGAGAGATATAGAGCCTATATTCCTGGAAACGATAGCTGTCTTCATTTTAACGAGAATCATCTGAAAGAGAGAGAGAAACTCTTCAAAATAACCGTAGCAATATACCTCGGTAAAATGGAGGATAAGACTATAGTCTTTTACCGAAGTCTTTCACTAAATTCCTTTTACTCTCGTGGAGACAATCCACTCAGGATAAAGTGGCCGCTGTTATTTTAATCCACGATATTTCTGGGACGAATTCGTAAAGAACTATTCCTTGATTTCGTTAATAGTTTACTATTAAGTTCAAAATCTTTCACGTTGGACTTTAGGTATCGCATAGAAACTCGATGTTTGGCAAAGTTTAAGTAAAATGTCTCGGGAATAATTAAAAGGAAAGTTTTTTTTTTACAGTACAATTGATTGTAAAGTGTGATACTTTGTTTCTCGGTCTTTTATAAATACCACAATGTCTATACATACTATCTAACTTCAAGGCAGGATTCAATGAATATTTCTCGAGGGAAAAATAAAAAAAATGCTTTGTTAAAAATAATAGGTAAAATGTCTCAAACCATTTTACGTAAACTAATGGAGGTATAATAAAACGCAGATAAGTTACTATCAAGTGTAGAGTAGATACTGAGCAGACTATTGACATTTATAGAGAAAAAAAACTCAGATAATCTACGAGACTTAATTCCATTATAGCTATTACGGAATACTGAATATTGTAGAAGAGAGTGAAGAGTAACATAATGCATTTGTTGAATTATAAGCAGAATGGAATTGCAAAAATGTCAAACATTATTGGAAGCATTTTTGGCGGGATTAAGAATGTAGCATTTGAGCAAAATGCGTATGATCACCAGGGCATTAATTGCTTATTGAGAGAGAAATTACTTACATTAATTGCAAGGGTTTTGACGGGAAAAGGAATCTTTTAGTATTTGAACGAAAGGCGTATTATAAACATTAGGACATCACAGGTTTGGAGAGAGAGAGGAGGAGAAAAATGTGCTAACATGATATGTCATTCTTAAATAAACAAAGAATGAAATATTGTCTCCCAGAATTCACTCCACGGGAAATATTTCTGTTGATATGAAATTGCAATTCTCTGTTCGTGATTTATTGTCTTGGGCCTGGGGTTCCCCGTCTTCCCCTGGGGGAGTATTTGAGTGCGTAAGGAAATGCGTAGAGATTTGTTTCCTCTGTGTGTGTGTGTGTCTGTGAATTGTCTTGGTTTACCCTAC
Organism: Macrobrachium nipponense; assembly: GCF_015104395.2. NCBI lineage: Eukaryota > Metazoa > Arthropoda > Malacostraca > Decapoda > Palaemonidae > Macrobrachium > Macrobrachium nipponense. The sequence goes on from NC_061104.1 coordinate 5,501,596, forward strand.
CAATAGAAAACGGAAGGTTGCATTAAAGCAATGAAAACGGCTGGTAAGAAAATTCTGCTCTTACCTTTCTCTCGTCTCTTTCTCTTGCTTCTTTCTTTTACGTTCTCTTGCTTCTCTCTCTTGCCTTTCTCTTGTCTCTTTCTTTTACCTTTCTCTTACAGGTAGTCTTAATTAACTTTAGTCGGTGTCTCTTTTAGGAAATTTTTTTTTTAATAAATTGTTCAATTATTGAATTATTTTTTCACGAATAAATAAATAATAAATAAATCAATTAACAAAAATAATTAGATAACTTATTAAATAGTTTATTCATTAAATGAAAATATTATTTATCTATTCATAAGTTAAATTAGATAATTAATAAGTAAATAAAACCTGATTAATTAATCATAAGTAAAAAACTCAGTTATGTATTTAATTATTTATTTATTTTTTTTATTTACTTATTTATCTATTAGTTTGTTTGTAAATTATACCGTAAAAAGTCAACGTCCACGTCCTTTATAAAAAGCAATATCGAGCAAAAAAAAAAAAAAAAAACTGTCCCTCCGATATGTTACAAATTTTTTCCGTTGCCTAAAATTAAAAACTGGATTCTCTCCTGAATTAACTTTAATCTCTCCATTTTTTTAAAACTGAATATTTGAGTCTTATTCCACAGGGCGATAAGGATCAAAATTCTTTGTCACTGTTTTCGTAGCTCGGGGTTGTATCCACTAGAACTATATCATAAGAGTTGTGGAGAACGAAAAGAACTGAAAAGTGACGGAGTTAACTCGAACAAGGCGTAATCCGACCTCCAGCTTACTGGGGATGCGAGCAAGATCTTCCCCTCACACATAAGTTCTAAAGATTATATTCCTAACTTAATGTAAAATAAAATACGCTAAAATCTAAGGTCAAATAGAGCCTTGTTTCACCAACGAAAATTAAAATGAATACGCCGTATTTTTTTTAGCAATATAATTGTTCTGTACCGATTAACATAAACATTATTCAGTTTTTACATTTTCATTCAAATAAATAAATCATAAATATCCTATCATAAAATTCTTGTATCTTTAACACAACGCAAAACATCTTTTTCAGACCTTTTTAGGCTTTTCAATAGACCTTTCCTACCCCCCAAGAAGAACAGCAATAACACCAACAAAAAGGTAGTTTATAGGCTTACTCCTCGAGTAAGCAAAAACTACTCACTGTAGCAATGGAACAATAGTCTTCAAATCCTTTGGGAAAAAGGGTTAAGTTCACTTTAGGGAAAAAAGTATTGTAAAGCTAATAAGTGTTGTAAAGTAATTACAGACGTAGATGGATGTTGTTATTCGTATTGAATAAAAATTTTCAACTGCAATTTATATTAGCACCTCAGTGGTGTGGTCATTTTGGTCTTGGCCTGCCACCTCGGTGGCCGCGAGTTCGATTCTCGGGCATTCCATTGAGGGGTCAGAGATGGTGTATTTCTGGTGATAGAAGTTCACTCTTGAAGTGGTTCGGAAGTCACGTAAAGCCGTTGGTCCCGTTGCTGAATAACCTCTGATTCCATGCAACGTAAAAACACCATACAAACAAACAAACAATTGCAATTTATTTTATAGGTTAAGTCGTATGCTGGAATAATTCTTATTTTGCAGTTGATGATATAGCTATCTACCTGCATATATATATATATATATATATATATATATATATATATATATATATATATATATATATATATATATATATCTAAAACTTAGCTAAGGTTAACCATATTTCAATTTCAGGGATGCTGGTGCTGACTATACTGATGGCCAACCTTCTAGTTCTCGTCGTTTACAACACCTTCACACCTCAGGCCCGATGATGACGTCAGCTCACTTAAAACCAGGTAGGTCAACGACTTTGGGTCATCCTAGATCATTTTTGCACAGGGGCATATTTTAGCTTTATGTACCCAAGTGTCAGTGATAATTCAGTTAGTTGTGAGTTAAGCGGTGGCTTGCGAAGACATTAAAGGAAGAGAGGAGAGATAGAAAATTAAAATAATAAGTTAAATGAAGGAAATGATGAACATAGGAGATAGGAGACTTTCATTAGAATGTTGTAAAAATAAAAAAAAAAAAAAAAAAATAAAAAAAAATTCAGTGTAAATAGGCCCTATTAGATTCAGTGTCTTATTGTAGTCTATAACATCGAAAATAGAATATGGAACACTATATACAATGTAGACGTGAGAAATATATATACAGATATATATATATATATATATATATATATATATATATATATATATATATATATATATATATATATATATATTTATATTTATATAATATAAATAGGATGGAGAAAATCCAGCGTAGCATCATACATTTATTTTCCAAATTTTCGAGACTTTGGGTCACATCATCAGGGCTTTAAAATATAAAAAATATACCAATTAAAAAAAGACTCAGTATTATTATCAATAACAATGGAACAACATAAAAGTAAAATATAATCATTTTAAAAATGAACTAAAAAAATTAAAAAGTGAAGAATTTTTTAATTTTTAAAATTTTTTTATAGTTCACTTTTTAAATTATTATATTTAACTTTTATGTTGTTATATTTTTATTGATAATAATACTAAGTTTTTTTTTTTTAATTTGTATATTTTGTATATTTTACAGTCCTGATGATGTGACCCAAAGTCTCGAAAATTTGGAAAATAAATGTATGATGCTACGCTGGCATTTCTCCATCCTATTTTTATTAAATCTACAGCGTTCCAGATGCCCCAACCTTCCTATATAATATATATATATATATATATATATATATATATATATATATATATATATATATATATATATCTATATTTATATATAATATTTTTGTATTCCTTACCTTCCTGTTATCAACAACCTTATTCTCTCAAAACCAGCCTTGCAGAATATATATAGTAGTACGCCTTATCACCAGAGTATAAAAAAAAATATTCCCACATTCTTAGGAATGGAGTGACGATTCCTGGGAAATTCCGAGGGCTGTAAGCTGCCGAATAATCCGGAATTATAATCCGGAATTATGTATGAGGACTGGTTGTCAGTGCGGGGGTCTTTCTCTCTCTCTCTCTCTCTCTCTCTCTCTCTCTCTCTCTCTCTCTCTCTCTTTTTTACAGGCAATAATTTACGCATTACAGAAAGAATTATAATTCTGGGATGGGGCTTTTTTTTCTGTGGACAGAAATAGGTAATATTATTGGGAATATTCAAACGTTCTCACTATATTGTTTCCCCGAAATAAAAATTACGTTTGTTAGGACAATGCGACGGGGAAAAATAATAGTCTATATTCTCGATTGAGTTTACAATAATAATTTCATCTGCCTTTCAAAACAGCTGGTTTTTTTTTTTTTTTTTTGTGAGTTGCGTCTGAATTATTTTGCCATGGCAAGCTATTGTTGAGAGGTCGCTGGTTCGCGCCTGTCGATCGCCAATTCTATTATCGCTTAATAAATTCCCCCTCGGTTAAGCATATATGAAAATATATTAATTCCGAGGTAGAGCGAATTAGATATTAAAGGACATTTGTAGTTCCATATATGTATATGAATCATGGTAATGTGATAGACTTATATACATATATATATATATATATATATATATATATATATATATATATATATATATATATATATATATATCTATATATATATATATATATATATCATATATATATATATATATGTATAGTTTTTTGGATGGATTGGTCAGCCTTGACGGAGATTTGCGTTCCGTGTAGGCTCTTTGATATTTATGAATTATTTTACTTCTGGGCTAAGGGGAGTTTTTGTAAAAATAAAAATATTCGCGGAAATATATTTCACGCGTGACAAAAACATCAACAATTTCACAGAATCGTGACTTGTCTGAATAGAGCCAATCAGAATGAGCGTGTGAAAGTTTGGACTAGATGAGGCAAATCATTTTCTTCTTGATATTTGGGAGAAAATAAAGAAAATAAATAAATTATTCGGGCCACATTTAAAAAAAAAAAGTTTCTCTCTCTCTCTCTCTCTCTCTCCTCTCTCTCTCTCTATAATATATATATATATATATATATATATATATATATATATATATAAATATATATTTAAAAAAAAATTGTATATATATATATATATATATAATGGGGGAAAATAAAAAAAAAATATCCTATTTAAAAAAGGGCTCTCTCTCTCTCTCTCGCTCTCTCTCTTCGTCTCTCTCTCTCTCTCTTCTCATATAGATATATATATATATATATATAGATAATATATATATATATATATATATATATATATATATATATATATTTGGGGAAAATAAAAAAAAAAAATTATTCGGGCCTGATTTAAAAAGGGGCTCTCCTCTCTCTCTCCTCTCTCCTCTAAAAAAGGGCTCTCTCTCTCTCTAATGTATCATATATAATAATATAACTATAATATAATATATATATATATACATAATATATATATAATATATTATAGGGGAAAAATTAAAAAAAAAATTATTCGGCCTGATTTGAAAAAAGGGCTCTCTCTCTCTCTCTCTCTCCAACTCTCCTCTCTCTCTCTCTCTCTCTCTCTCTCTCTCTCCTGGAAATAATTTTTTCTGCAGAATCTTAAACAGAAAACTCCCATTTCCAATTGAGTGACGTCTCCTTGATAATCTGAGACATAGGAGGTAGACAAATGATATGATAATTTATGAGACAATAATCAAGAGTAATGGAAACCATTATAGCATGGGGAACTTTGCTGGAATTTCCAGCCAGCGGGGAGAATAATTTCCAGTTGGTAATTTGCCTGTACCGGGAAGTAAGACGTGGGAATACAGGACATGGCCTCTTTTACGACATTTGCATTGTAATTATGACAGTTCGTTTGTCTTCTGGAACTTGATCAGAGTGGTTTGATAAATCGAAGTAATTAGAATACATTTTTTTTACTTTATTATTTTTTAGTTTTATTTTTTGTAATCTATCAAGAGAATATTTTTGAGTTTCATCCTAAGCAACCAATTAGAAAGATATTTGTTGTATTTTTTTTATGTATTTATTTATTTATTTTCTTTTTTATCTAGCAAGATAATATTTTGAGTTTCATTCCTTAGCAGGTCATTTCGAAATACATAATGAGCCAATTAGAAAGACTTCTTATTTATTTTTTATTTATTATTTATTTATTTATTTATCTATTTTGGTAATTTAACAAGAGAATATTTTTGAGTTCCATCCTGAGCAAGTCATTCAAAATACATAATGAACCAATTAGATTTTTTATTTATTTATTTCTTATTTATTTATTTATTTATTTATTTATTTATTTATTTATTTATTTATTTATTTATTTATTCATTTATTTATTTATTTATTTATTTTGGTACTCTAACAAGGGAAAAATTTTGAATTTCACCCTAAGCAAATAAAATCGAAATAAAGATTTCGAAAACGGTCCAAAAATAATTGGAAGAACTCACGCTACTGTGAGACAGGTAGAAATTGTTTAAAAAATAAACCTAAAAAAAATAGTATTTTATACTTTCATTTATATAACAATGTCACATATTGTTCGAATCGCTGTGCCATTCTATAATGAAAAAAAGATTCCGGATTCCTGCTCTGGAAAAATATAAATTTCACAAATGTCATAAATTTCGTGAATTCCTGTTTCCAGATCGACTCGAAATTCACGTTAAATAATTTTTTTTTTAAATATAGCTATCATTATTTCGTATTAACAGTGTGGGAGAATTTTGACACCGTCCCATTGTATAGAGATCATATCACAAACATTTATGTTTTTTTTAAATAAACAATTACTGCCTAAATGGCCGTCCGCACGAATGGCGCCATTTAAAGGGGCTGGAATACTGGACTGGAATATTCCAGGCCACCCTACACTCCATTTTTCTTTCCAATTTCACTGTGGGAATTATGTATGGCATTCTTCAGTGTATTTTCTTTCTGTTCTTGAGTGTTGAGTTTTTTTAGTTTTTTTTTATTCTTGCTGCCTGTAATCTACAGTAAAACAATGAATCAATGACGTCATTTCTAAGGTCATGAGGACAATGACGTCAGTTCTAAGGTCATGAGGGAAATGACGTCAGTCCTAAGACAATGAACACAATGACGCCAGTTCCAAGACAATGGAGATAAGAACATCAGTTCTAAGACAATGACGTCAGTTCTAAGACATTGAACACAATGACGTCAATTCTAAGGTCATGAGGACAATGACGTCAGTCCTAAAACAATGAAGACAGTGACATCAGTTCTAAGACAATAAAGACAATGACGTCAGTTCTATGGACATGAAGACAATGACTTCAGTTCTAAGACAATGGAGATATATATATAAATATATATATATATATTATATATATATATATATATATATATATATATATATAATGATATATATATTTTAAATATATACATAAGTACATATGTATGTATGTATGTACATACATGCTTCTGTATCCGAGTGCTTGCAGATCAACATTACTTATGACTTACAAATCAAACCGGGGAGTGAGTGCAAACGATAAGGACTACGATAAAAACAAGCTGGCCCACCCGAAATTCCCAGTGACGTCACGCTTTATAAAACATTAAAAAAATGAGGAAAAACCTCAAGCTATATATTCATAGAAAAGAGAGAGAGAGAGAGAGAGAGAGAGAGAGAGAGAGAGAGAGAGAGAGAGAGAGAGTCCAAAAAATCTGCGCCTCATTCAAGTTAGATATCTATGAAAGAGAGAGAGAAAAAAATAAAGGAAAAATTTAAGAAAAATGACCTCATTCAAGCTATATATATCAATGAAGAGGAAGAGAGAGAGAGGGAGAGGAGCACGAATAGCATGTGGGTATGTTCTGGCACTACGGCACTGCCATCCGCCCCCTCCCCCCCCTTCCACCACCGTACCTCACTCAACTATATATCTATGGAAAAAAGAAAGAGAGAGAGAGAGAGAAAATCAAGAAGGGCCACGAACAGCGTGTGGGTATGTTCTGGCACTGTGGCACTGTCCCCCCTCCCCACACTCACCCATCACCCTACCTCACTCAGCTATATAGCTATAGAAAAGACAAAGAGAGAGAGTGAGAAAATCAAGAAGAAGGGGCACGAACAGCATGTGGGTACGTTCTGTCACTGTGGCACTGCCCCGCTACCTTACTTAGGCTATATCTATGGAGAAGAGAAAGACAGAGAGAGAATATCAAGAAGAAGGGGCACGAACAGCGTGTGGGCATGATCTGGCACTGTCAGCTGATGATGGTGGTGGTGGTGGCACTCAGCCCCGCGATAAGACGAGACGGAGGCGGTGGCACTGGTTGGGAGTAAATTCGCCTCCTGGCCCTGCCCGCCCTAAACCGGAAACGCCAACTGATGCGAGAATGTATTAAATAGCAATTTGTAATGTCACTTAGCGTTTCCTCGCTTACTGGAGCTATGTTTTTTTTAAGTATTCCTTAATCCTTAAAGAAAGGATTTTACGTGATGAGATTAATTGAAGGGTTACTAAGAAAAATAGGAAAATTAATAGAAAAAAAACATAAAGCAAAATATAACAATAATAATTTAGGTTCGTGCGACATTAAAAAAAGAAGAGTTTAGGTTTGTATGTCATAGAAAAAGAAATAAAAAGGTTTTTGGTTCATATGACATAAAAAAAATAATTAAAAAAAAAGTTTATGTTCGTATGCAGCAAAAGAATCAAAACAAAAAAGATTATGTTCGTATGACATTTATGATCATATGCTATACAATAAGCAAAAAAAAAAAATAAAAAAAAAGGTTCGTATGATATTAAAAAAAATGTCATGTTCATATGACATAAAAAATCTTAATATTTTAGGTTCGTAAGACATAATCAAGTAAAAAAAAATTAGGTTCGTATGCCATAAGTAAAGCCAAAAATATAAAATAAAATTTAAGCTCAAATGACAAAAGGAAAGCAAGAAAATATATACGTATATCATTATTCAGGGTCGTATAGCATAAAGCAAAAAAAAATAAATAAATAAATAAACTTCAAGTTCGTATGCTATAAGAAAAGCAATATATATATATATATATATATATATATATATATATATATATATATATAATATATATATATATATTAGGTTTGTATGCAACAGAAAAAAAAGTCAAGCTCGCATGCTATAAGAAAAGCAGAAAAATATGTTTTAAGTTAGTATGCAACACAAAAGCAAAAAGAAAAAAATTGGCTCGTAGCCCATAAGAGCAAAACAAAAAGCTTTAGGTTCTTATGTTATAAAAAAAAAATTTAGGTTTGTATGCAATAAAAAAGCGAAAAAAAGGTTCGTAGCTCATAAGAGCAAAACTAAAAAAACTTTAGGTTCGTAAGCTATAAAAAAAAAAAAAAATAGGTTCGTAACCCATAAAAGCAACACAAAAAAATCTTTAGGTTCGTATGCTATAAAAAAACAAGCAAAAAGAATTAGGTTCGTAGCCCATAAGAGCAAAACAAAAAGCGTTAGGTTCGTAAGCTATAAAAAAATTAGGTTCGTATCCCACAAGGAAACCTCACCATGAGGTACGCTAGTCTGTTGTTAGTACTACTGGCGACGCCATATTGCCTGGCAGCCTCTCAGATGAGCCTGTGTAGTTATGGGGACGTCTGCGAAACCATTGTCTTCAACCAGCTCGCCCTGGCTACTATACGCGAAGGTCAGTGATGCCCAGGTGCTATACCCAGTGTCTCAAATACCTACTAGGTCATATTTTTTTTATCTTTTTATTTTAGTAATATAATTCAGTGTTTCTTCCTCTTGAGCTATACCCAGTGTCTTCAGTACCCACCCTTTTTTTCACAATATAATGCAGTTTTTCTTCTTGTGACCTATGACCAATGTTTTTTTTTTTTTTTACAATATAATTCAGTTTTTCTTCCTGTGACCTACCCATACCCAATGTCTTCGTACCCAGCTTTTTTTTTTTCTCACAATATAATGTAGTTTTTTTTCTTCTTACCTATACCCAGTGTCTTAAGTACTCAGCCCAATTTTTTTTATAATATAATTCAGTGTTTTTTTCCTGTGACCTACCCATACCCAATGTCTTCAGTACCCAGCTTTTTTTTTTTTTTTTTTTTTTTTTTTTTTTACAATATAATGCAGTTTTTCTTCTTGTGACTTATTTCCAGTGCCTTCAGTACCCAACCTATTTTTTTTTTACAATATAATGTAGTTTTTCTTTCGCTGATCTATTCCCAGTGTCTTCAGTACCCAGGTCATGTTTTTTTTAAAATACATAATGTTATTTTCTTCTTTTGACCCATTTTAAGAGTTTTCAGTACCCAGGTCAGGGTTTTATTTTTTACTATATGCGATTTTTTTTCCTCGTAGGAGTGCTGTGACATCAGTGCACCTCACGTGATCCACTATATGCGGTACTGAAAGAATTGTGTTCAGTACTGTGGCGATTTTTTTTATTTATTTATTTTTTTATTTATTTATTTTTTTTTTTTTTTTTGTTTTTTTTTTTTTTTTGAAAAATGAAATGAAATTTATTTCATGATATCTCGATATTTTTGGGGAAATTTAGATGATATTTTGTTCCATGGTATGGCGGTGTTTTTGAGGAAAATATAATAGAATTTTGTTTCCTGGTATCGCAATATTTTTGGGGAATATAAAAGGATTTTATTCCATACTATTTTAACATATTTTCTGTTATTTATAGCATATTGTCTTAGTCGATCTTGTATAAAATACAGAAAACCAAAAAATAGATAAATAAATTTTAATGAAGATAAAAAAATATAGAAAAAAAAAAAAAAGGAAAAAGATCAATTTTAATGAAGATGAAAATTCATGCATTGTTTACAGAACTTATATAACTGTTTACATCTGGTTCCCGGTAGGCATGAAACTGTGCAACGTTTATGTTGCTGGTCACATAACACTAACACTTAACACTTTCGCCTTTAGGCAAAACAGTTTTGCCCAAACATTGCTGAGGGTTCGTGATTTTAGGCAACGCACGGCAACGAGATTTAAAAAACACGACACTGTGGCATGACTAAGTTTAATATTGATCATTTTATGGCAGAAAAACCATTTTGACGTTGGTGAAGAAAGTTGTGATTGAATATTATTTATGCTCTTTCATTCCATTTTGAAAGATAGCGTAACATTTTGGTATCGG
>NC_061104.1:5514278-5518443 GCF_015104395.2 Macrobrachium nipponense
GAAGTATTAGTATTTAGAGAGAGAGAGAGAGACCTTACAGACCTTACATCTTGTTCGGGTTGCCCCAGGTCCCTCAGTGTGAGGCACCTCTAATGTCTACCAGAGAGTTGCTAGTACATCTTCCGGTATATTTTGCATCTTCCAATCTTGGATGGTCTGGGATGCAGTTTAGATATTTGTCGAGCTTATTCTTAAACACATCTACGCTCACTCCTAATATATTCCTCAGATGAGCTGGCAACGCATTGAATAGACGCTGCATTATCGATGCTGGTGCGTAGTGGATTAATGTCCTGTGTGCTTTCCTTATTTTTCCTGGTATAGTTTTGGGCACTATTAATCTACCTCTGCTTGCTCTTTCTGATATTTTTAGTTCCATGATATTTTCTGCTATTCCTTCTATCTGTTTCCATGCCTGAATTATCATGTAGCGTTCTCTCTCCTTTCTAGACTATATAATTTTAAGAATTGTAGTCTTTCCCAGTAGTCAAGGTCTTTAACTTCTCTATTCTAGCTGTAAAGGACCTTTGTACACCTCTATATTTGCTGCAATATCCTTTTGATAGTGTGGGTACCATATCATATTGCAATATTCAAGTGGACTACGAACATATGTTTTTATAAAAGCATAATCATGTGTTCAGCTTTTCTTGTTTTGAAGTGCCGTAACAACATTTCCCTTTTTGCTTTACATTTTGCCAACAGAGTTGCTATTTGATCATTGCATAACATGTTTCCTATTCATCATCACACCAAGGTCTTTAACTGCTTCCTTATTTGTGATTGTCTCATTATTAGGTCCCCTTATATGCATAATAGCTTTCTTTCTCTGTCTCCATAATTTATTGATTCAAATTTATCAGAGTTAAATACCATCCTATTTACCTCTGCCCAATCATATACTTGGTTAAGGTCTCTTTGTAGAGCGTTCCTATCTTCATCACAAGTAATTTCTCTACTTATTCTTGTGTCATCTGCGAAACTACTCACTACGAATCACCTTACATTATTGTCTATGTCTTCAATCATAATAACAACAGTATTTGCAGCTAACGCCGTACCTGTCGGCAACACCGGATATTACCTTGGCTTCATCCGATTTCTCGTCGTTTGCAATAACTATCTGTTTTCTGTTGTGTAAAAATTCTTTTAACCATCTTGCCTACTTTATCCACGATATTGTGTTTTCTAATTTTCTTCGCTAACATATTATGGTCTACTTTATCAAAAGCTTTTGCAAAGTCTAAATAACCACATCTGTTTCATTTCCGCTTTTTCATATTTTTGAATATGTTCTCACGGTGGACTAACAGTTGGGTTTGTGTACTTTTTCCGGGTACGAAACCATGTTGTCCTTTATTAAAACAAATTATTTTTTATTAACTGTTTCAATATTTTATTTTTTTTCATTACCCTTTCATACACTTTCATAATATGTGATGTTAGATCACAGGCCTATAATTACTTGCCTCTAGTCTGATCCACTTTTGAAAGTAGGGGTAATATATGCTAATTTGTGCTCATCATAAATCTTGCCTGTATCTACACTTTGTCTTAATAATATTGCAAGTGGCTTTGCGATAGAATGACTACTTCTTTAACAAAATAGCAGGAATTCCATCAGGCCCTGCAGCAGCTCCATTTTTAATTTCATTAATAGCCTGCACAATATCAGCTTCATTAATATCATGTCAGCTAAATATTCACTATTTTCGTCCCTTACTTCTATATCATTATCTTCATTATCTATTCTAGGGGTGAATTCTCTCTTATATCGTTCTGCCAGTATGTTGCAAATTTCCTTTTTTTCATTCGTTAATCTCCCTTCAATTCTTAGAGGGCCTATTTCTATTCTTCTTTTATTCATCTTCTTCGCATATGAGTATAATAGTTTGGGATTTTGCTTGATATTTAATAGGGTTTTTTCTTCCAAGTCCGTTTTTCATTTTCTTTTGATTGTATATCTTTTGTTCTGCATTTTCTATCTTACTTTTTAGTTTCTATAACTTTCCATGCATTTTTTTTTTTTGCTAGACCTTTTTTCCACTTTCTGATTTTCTGGAACAAGATCCTTCTGTCTCTTGGTATGCATGACTGATGTTTACTTTTCTTCTTCGGTATATATTTATCCACTATTTTCTCTAATATTTTATATAATATCTCCGTATTTACCTTTATGTCATCACTTACGAAAATATTATCCCAATCTTTATTTAATTCTTCATTTATTTCTGACATTTTATATTTTACTGTAGAAGTTGTATTTTCCATATCCTTCCACTTTTTCATTTCTTGCTTATCTCGTTTTCACTTGCTTTGGGTGATGGACTGTTAATTCTATGACATTATGGTCTGAAATACTCGCATTATAAACTATTATTTCTTTAACATAATTCATCTCGTTCACAAATACTAGGTCTAAAGTATTTTTCCTTTCTTGTTGGCAGGTGATTTATTTGTTGAATTGAATGTTGTATTCTAGTAGCAATAATCTAATAGTTTTCTTTTTGCGAATTGCCTCTTATCTTCTGCACTACTATTACTCTCTTTTTTATATGTATAAGTACATCCACAATCTCCTATTCGTTCTTTCCAGTCTACGAAAGGAAAGTTGAAGTCTCCAGATAGGAGAATAGTCCAGTCCTTGTGATTCTACATATATCATCCAATTTATTTTTCTATTATTAAGTCAAACTCTTTAGTATTAGGAGGTCTATATATTACTATGTTTTCATTAATTTTTCAGATTCAATTCTACCCGCTATTAGTTCACATTCTGAGTTACTATATTTCTCATATATTTTTCCTTGTTTTTTGTCTTTCCCATATATTGCGGTTCCCCCTTGATTCCTATTTTTTCTATCTATCTGATCTATAAGTTTGAAACCCCTTTTGATTGATCATCATTCCCCAGTCTCTTGGGAATACCTAGGTTTCACTTATATTCATTATATCTATTTTCTTTTTTCAATTTGGGTTAGTTCTTCTAAGTACTGCTATTTTTCTTTTTGAGTTACTCGTAACTAAACCCTGCGCCTATTCATCACTAGATGGTTTTGCGTGTTTTCTACCTTCATTTAATATTGGTAATAATAAGGATTTCCCATGTCTGTTTCCTGTTCTGGTATGTTGTTCTTTTTTCATTTCAGAAATTCTGACATTAAAATATCCAACTTTTCCATAATATTTGTTCTTCCTTCATCATAATTATTCATTTGTGTCTGAATCTGCAATTTTCTCCAATATACTCCAATATCCCTTGCTAATAAATAAAAACAGTTATTATCTCTTGAGTAGAATCTTGGAGCTGATGCATTGAAATTTTTTGCTGCACTCTGCATATCTTGCTTATAAAAACTTGCTTTTTTCTTTTTATCGTGATGATGCTCTTTACGTATTTTTATTCCTCTCTTTATTTGTTTCTTTCTTATTTGGATTTTATTACTTGATTGGATTTATTTATTTTGATTTTTTCATGGCTACAGGGTGCATATATTTACATTTTTTGTCGAACTTACATCCTTTTCCTTCTTTTAGGTTTTTGCATATTTTTGGATGTAGATCTCTGCAATCATCCTCATATCCATCTAAGTATGCACATTTACCATATATTTCATAGTTGTGACATACCTTAGGATGTTTGTAGTAACATTTTTCTCCATATCTGCAATTCCCTCTTTTCAAAAGGTTGCAGACTTTGTCTTTCTTGTCTATTTTTACTTCTTTCCCGTCATTGTGTAGATCTGGGTAGAGCCTCATCGGGATTTTCTTTTGTGTTGTCATCGTAATTTATTTCTTGTAAGTATGCTGCTTTATGCCTCATATGTAGTATCAATGAGTATCTCTGCATCCATACTTTTATCTTGTTCTTTGTTTTCCTTATCTTTTTTCTGTCATTTCAGTTTTGTTTATTTTTCTTACTTCTTACGTTTTCCTCTTCTTCTTCTTCTCTTCCTCTTCTTCTTCTTCTTCATCCTCAACTATTTGTACATTCAATCTTGATTTAATAACATTGTCTATCCATGGTAGACATGTTGAGCAAAACATTCTTGTATTTTCTCATATCTTGCATTACCTCAGCACACTGTGGATGGGTCGGAATGTTGCATGCAGCACATTTTCTGATTAGGTTTTGTGGATTAACTATGCTATACCACACCTTACA
>NC_061104.1:5518943-5521443 GCF_015104395.2 Macrobrachium nipponense
TAATTGTTCCAGGTGAATTTCGTAGCTTTTGTAGACGAATTTTAGCAAAACACAGGATGAAATTTAACCATCTCGAAAAGCGTTCCTCCACGTGGTGCACTGTAGGCATTATCAAGCAAGTACAAAATGCACCTGCCCATAAAACACTTAGCCGCGTCCCACGAAATTCAGCCATGGTTCGCTGGTGGCCTATTCTGTTGGCATCAACAGCGCTGCTAGAAGTACAATTATGGCAGCTAACGTTTACCTTAAATAGAATCAAAACTATTGAAGGTAGAGGGTTGTAATTTGGTAAGTTTGATGATTGGAGGGTGGATGATCAACGCACCAATTTGCAGCCCTCTAGCCTCAATAGTTTTTAAGATCTGAGGACAGACAAAAAACTCAAGATCGAGGCAGACGGACATACAAAACCATCAACATAGTTTTCACTTACAGAAAAACTAAAGTGGTTTGGCGTACCCTGAAGAACCACTAATTTGCAAAAATGCCAGCGCCTTATTGCGACAGAATTCTCCCATTCCATCAATCGCTATACCTCTGCACTTACCTAGACAACAAACAAAGGCAAAAACCATCAAACAAAGCCAAACAAAACCTCCGCAAACACCTGTCAAACGCACTAACCATTATCCCGTAGCCTGCTTTAATAACAATTATATGATAGGGAGGGGGGTTTAACAATTATCAGGAGACAATTATCAGGGTCATTAGTCATTGTGGGGGTAGGACACGTCACATGTAAATAATTACGGTATGACAGCTCCCGGGTATCCTAATTACTCTTTGTTTTTGCTCCCTCTGGGGTGAAAAAAAAATTATTAACGGATATTATGTTAATAATACAGTAATGAGGTTCACGTGGATATGTAATGAGGCGATGAGATGTTGGGATGTTGATCGGCTTGTGAGTTGTGAGTTGTAAGTTGGTGTCATGGTGATGATGATATTGATGATATTTTCGGATATCTTCAGTATTATTATTATTATTATTATTATTATTATTATTATTATTATTATTATTATTATATAGGCTATTCGTTGCAACAAATTATTTTAAATAATAATAATAATATTATTATTATTATTATTAAACCCTTAAACGCCGAAGCGGTAAAAAAAAAAATGTCTCCCGTGTGCCGGAGACGTTTCATAGTGAGAGCGGAAGCGGAAAAAATATTTTTTTCAAAAAATCACAGCGCGCTTAGTTTTCAAGATTAAGAGTTCATTTTTGGCTCCTCTTTTTGTCATTGCCTGACGTTAGTATGCAACCATCAGAAATGAAAAAAAACTTATCATTATCAATTATATAAATAATGCGATATATGATAGCGCAAAAACGAAATTTTCATATATAATTGTATTTAAATCACGCTGTGCGCAAAACGGTTAAAGGTAACAAGTTACTTTTTTTTCGTTGTAATGTACACTAAATTGCAATCATTTTGGGTATATAACACATTGTAAAACGATAAAAACAACACAGAGAAAATATTATCACAAAATAAAGCATGAATTCGTAACGCACGTACGTAAACAAATATTTTTTTCAAAAATTCACCATAAATCTAAATATTGTCCTAGAGACTTCCAATTTCTTTCAAAATGAAGACAAATGATTGAATATTCCTATACTGTAAGAATATTAGCTTACAAATGCTGTTTTTGACCATATCTGACGAGTTAAAGTTGACCGAATGTCGAATTTTTTTATATATATTTTTTATATGCAATTATTTCGGAAATAAGAAAAGCTACAACTTTTAAATATTTTTCGTTTTATTCTACATGAAATTGCGCACATTTTCATATATAAAACTCTATGAAATGCCTAATATGAAACGGAGCAAATATTCCGAGAATGGGGACTCACGCATTTCGGAGATTTGTGGCGGAGAATCCGCGCGCGGAGGGAAGGAAAGTTTTTTTTTAAAATTCACCATAAATTTAAATATTGTACTAGAGACTTCGAATTTGTTTCACGATGAAGATAAATGACTGAATATTACTAGACTGTAAGAGTTTATCTTACAATTGCGTTTTTCGACCATTTCGGTAGAGTCAAATTTGACCGAACGTGGTTTTTTTTCTATTTATCGTGATTTACATGCAGATATTTCAAAAATGAGAAAAGCTACAACCTTCAACTATTTATTGTTGTATTATACATGGAATTGCACACATTTTCATATATAAAACATTATGTAACGGCTAATTTAAAATGGTGCAAACATTACCACAATCGCACGTATGATTTTTTCGGAAGAGTTACCGCGCGAACGTAAAGAAAATGTTATTTTTTTCATAAATTCACCATAAATCGAAATATTGTGCTAGAGACTTACAATTTGTTGAAAAATGAAGGTAAATGCTTGAATATTACTATAATATAAGCGTTTTAGCTTATAATTGCGTTTTTTGATCATTTCGGTAGAGTCAAAGTTGACCGAAGGTTGAAAATTTGTCACTTAACATTTTTTTATTTTTATGGAAATATTTC
>NC_061104.1:5526443-5541443 GCF_015104395.2 Macrobrachium nipponense
GTTCCATATCGATTCTAATTACGAAAGCACTCAGATCGAGGGGTGATTTGTAAGGTCAGAATCGATATGAACTTATAGCGTCTCTGTTGGCTGATTGGATAGCGTCACTGACTGTCCTGATTTCGTCCCCGTCCACCTGGACGGTGGTTCGATCCCATGGGGGGACGAAATTATTATCAATTAAAAAATTCCCCTTCGGTACATATATGAAAATATATCATTTGGGAGGTAAAGTGAATTTAGATATTAAAGGATATTTGTAGCTTGAATTGATATATAAATATAATATATATATATATATATATATATATATATATATATATATAAAACCTTCGGGAAAATAAAGTTTGTCAAACAGCTCATAAAAACATGATGCCACATGGACTATGATAATTACCCAGCAGCACTCAGGACGAGAGGGTGAAAGAATATTGCACGAAAAGGGGAGAGAGAGAGAGAGAGAGAGAGAGAGAGAAAGAAATACAGAGAGAGAGAGAGAGGGAAAGAAAGACAGAGAGAGAGAGAGAGAGAGCCTATATTCCTGGAAACGATAGCTGTCTTCATTTTAACGAGAATCATCTGAAAGAGAGAGAGAGAGAAAGTCTTCAAAATATCCGTAGCAATATACCTCGGTAAAATGCTGGAGGATAAGACTCTCTAGTCTTTTACCGAAGTCTTTCACTAAATTCCTTTTACTGTCGTGGAGACAATCCACTCAGGATAAAGTGGCCGTTGTTATTTTAATCCACGATATTTCTGGGACGGATTCGTAAAGAACTATTCCTCGATTTCGTTAATAGTTTACTATTAAGTTTAAAATCTTTCACGTTGGACTTTAGGTTTCGCATAGAAACTCGGTGTTTGGCAAAGCTAAAGTAAAATGTCTCGTGAATAATTAAAAGGAAATTTTTTTTTTTTTTTTTTTTTACAGTACAATTAATTGTAAAATATGATACTTTGTTTCTCGGTCTTTTATAAATAGCACAATGTCTATACATACTATCTTACTTTAAGGCAGGATTCAATGAATATTTCTCGAGGGAAAAATACATAAAATTTTTTGTAAAAAAAAAAAAAAAAAAATAGGTTAAATATCTCAAACCATTTTACGTAAACTAATGGAGGTATGGTAAAACGCAGATAAGTTACTATCAAGTGTAGAGTAGATACTGAGCAGACTATTGACATTTATAGAAAAAAACTTAGACAATCTACGAGACTTAATTCCATTATAGCTATTACGGAATATTGAATATTGTAGAAGAGAGTGAAGAGTAACATAATGCATTTGTTGAATTATAAGCAGAATGGAATTGCAAAAATGTCAAACATTATTGGAAGCATTTTTGGCGGGACTAAGAATGTAGCATTTGAGCAAAATGCGTATGAACACCAGGGCATCAATTGCTTATTGAGAGAGAAATTACTTACATTAATTGCAAGGGTTTTGACTGGACAAGGAATCTTCTAGTATTTGAACGAAAAGCGTATAAACATTAGGCCAACACAGGCTTGGAGAGAGAGAGAGATTTGGGGGGGGGGGGGGGGGGGGGGGGGGGGGGGAGGAGAAAAATGTGCTAACATGATATGTCATTCTTAAATAAACAAAGAATGAAATATTGTCTCCCAGAATTCACTCCACGGAAAATATTTCTTCTGTGATATGAAATTGCAATTCTCTGTTCGTGATTTATTGTCTTGGGTTTGGGGTTCCCCGTCTTCCCTGGGGGAGTATTTGAGTGCGTAAGGAAATGCGTAGAGATTTGTTCCCTCTGTGTGTGTGTGTGTCTGTGAATTGACTTGTTTACCCTTCCAATAGAAAACGGAAGGTTGCATTAAAGCAATGAAAACGGCTGGTATGAAAATTCTGCTCTTACCTTTCTCTTAGTCTCTTTCTCTTATCTTTCTCTCGCTTCTTCCTCTTACTTTCTCTTGCTTCTCTCTCTTACCTTTCTCTTGTCTCTTTCTCTTACCTTTCTCTTACAGGTAGTCTTAATTACCTTTAGTCGGTGTCTCTTTTAGGGTAAATTTTTTTTTGATAAATTGTTCAATTGATTGAATTATTATTTCCCAAATAAATAAATAATAAATAAATCAATTAACAAAAATAATGAGATAACTTATTAATTAGTTTATTCATTAAATAAAAACAAAAATATTTATCTATTCATAATAGATAAATATTTTTATAAATATTACCCCGATTGGACGTATTAAACGTCGAGTCAAAATGTCTCCCGTATGCCGATTGGACGTATCATACGTCGGCTCAAAAAGTTTTTTTAAAAATTCGCGGAAAAATACTTATAGGCCTACCAGCCAAAAACTTTTGTATCACGCGCCTTGGGGGATGCTGGGAGTTCACGGATCAAGGCGTTGTTTTGTTTACAATCGCTACGCAGGTGCGCAAGCGCGAATTTCTTTCTTATCGCACTAAAAAGTATCAGTGACACATCTCAGAAATTATTTCGTCACTTTGACATAATTTTTGCACCATTTTAAATTATCCTTTACATGAAGTATTATATATGAAAATGTGCGCAATTTCATGTAAAATACAACAAAAAAAATACTCATGATTGTAGCTTTTATCAATTTTGAAATATTTTCATATAAATAACGATAAGTGCAAAAATTTCAACCTTTGGTCAACTTTGACTCTACAGAAATGGTCGAGAAACGCAATTGTAAGCTAAAATTCTTATATTATAGTAATATTCAATCATTTGCCTTCATTTTGCAACAAATTGGACGTCTCTAGCACAATATTTTCGATTTATGGTGAATTTATGAAAAAACTTTTTCCTTACGTTCGTGCGATAACCTCTTCCGATAAATTTTTTCGTGCGATTGTCCTCATGTTTGCACCCTTTTAAATTTGCCGTTACATAAAGTTTTATATATGTAAATGTGCGCAATTTCATGCACAATACAACAAAAAACAACCCATGGTTGTAGCTTTTATCAGTTTTGAAATATTTTCATATAAATAACGTTAAGTGCAAAAATTTCAAGTTTCGGTCAACTTTGACTCTACCGAAATGGTCGAAAAACGCCAATTGTAAGCTAAAACTCTTATATTCTAGTAATATTTAAATCATTTACCTTCATTTTGCAACGACTTGGAAGTCTCTAGCCACAATATTTCGATTTATGGTGAATTTATGAAAAAAAAAACATTACGTTCGCGCGGTAACTCTTCCGGAAAATCAGAATTTTTTTGTGCGATTGTCGAAATGTTTGCACCATTTAAAATTAGCTGTTACATAAAGTTTTATATATGAAAATGTGCGCAATTTCATGTAGAATACAACTAAAAATGATTGAAGGTTGTAGCTTTTCTCTTTTTTCGAAATATTTGCATATAAATCACGATAAATAGAAAAAAAACCACGTTCGGTCAAATTTGACTCTACCGAAATAGTTGAAAAACGCAATTGTAAGCTAAAACTCTTACGGCCTAGTAATATTCCATCATTTTCTTCATTTTGAAACAAATTTGAAGTCTCTAAAACAATATTGTGATTTATGGTGAATTTTGAAAAATAAAATATTTATCTTCACTCCGCGCGCGATTCGCGGCCGCAAGTCTCCGAAATACGTACATCGCATTATCCTAATATTTGCTCCTTTTCATATTAGCCTTTTTATAGAGTTTCATATATCAAAATGTGCGCAATTTCATGAAGAATTCAATAAAAAATACTTGAAGGTTGTAGCTTTTTCCATCTTTGAAATATGTGCATATAAAAAAATATATATATTAAAATTTCGACATTCGGTCAAATTTAACTCGTCCGAAATGGTCGAAAATCTGCAATTCTAATCTAAAACTCTTACAGTATCGTAATATTCAACATTTGTCTTAATTTTGAAAACAAATTGGAAGTCTCTAGAACATTATTTAGAATTACGGTGAATTTTTGAAAATAACATTTTTTTACGTCCGTGCGTTACGAATTCGTACATCATTTTGTGATAATATTTTTCCGGTGTTGCTTTTATTGTTTTACTATGTATTATATATCAAAAGGATCGCAATTTAGTGTACAATACAACGAAAAAAAAGATAACTCGTTAGCTTTTGACCGTTTTTTGCACAGCGTGATTTGAATACAATTATCTATGAATTTTTTTTTTCGTTACCATATATCGCATTATTTACATATGATAATGATATTATTTTTCATTTCTGATGATTGCATACTAAACTTCAGGCAATGAAAAAAAAATGAGCCAAAAATGAACTCTTAATCTTCAAAACTAAGCGCGCTGTGATTTTTTGAAAAAATTATTTTTTCCGGTTCCGCGCTCACTCCAAACAGGCGCCGGCATACAGGAGAGGTTTTGATTTTTAGGGCTTCGGCGTAAGAGGGTTAATAAGTAAATAAAACCTGATTAATTAATCATAAGTAAAATAACTCAGTCATGTATTTAGTTATTTATTTATTTATTTATTTGTTTGTTAATTATACCGTAAAAAAGTCAACGTCCACGTCCTTCATAAAAGCAATATCGAGCAAAAAAAAAAAATAAATAAACTGTCCCTCCGATATGTTACAAATTTTTTCCGTTGCCTAATTAAAAACTGGATTCTCTCCTGAATTAACTTTAATCTCTCCATTTTTTAAAACTGAATAGTTGAGTCTAATTCCACAGGGCGATAAGGATCAAAATTCTTTGTCAATGTTTTCATAGCTCGGGGTTGTATCCACTAGAACTATATCATAAGAGTTGTGGAGAACGAAAGGAATTGAAAAGTGACGGAGTTAACTCGAACAAGGCATAATCCGACCTCCAGCTTACTGGGGATGCGTGCAAGATTTTCCCCCTCACACATAAGTTGTAAACGTTATATTCCGAACTTAATGTAAAATAAAACCCGCTAAAATCTAAGGTCAAATAGAGCCTTGTTTCACCAACGAAAATTAAAATGAATACGCATTATTTTTTTAGCAATATAATTCTTGTGTACTGCTTAAGATGCACATTATTCAGTTTTTACATTTTTATTCAAATAAATAAATCATAAATATTCTATCATAAAATTCCTGTATCTTTCACTCAACACAAAACACCTTTTTGCAGACCTTTTTAGGGTTTCCCTTAAACCTTTCCTGCCCCCCAACAAGAGTTAAGTTAAGTATATCTTAGTTTTACCAGCCCACTGAGCTGATTAATGGCTCTCCTAGGGCTGGCCCGAAGGATTAGATATTTTTACGTGGCTAGAAACCAATTAGTTACTAGCAATGGGACCTACAGCTGATTGTGGGATCCGAACCACATTATATCGAGTACTGAATTTCTATCACCAGAAATAAATTCCTCTGGTTCCGGGTTGGACGAGCAGAGAATCGAACTTCTGACCACCGGATTGGTAGTCGAGTGTGAAATCCACTCGTCCAACGAGGAACTTCCCCCAACAGGAACAGCAATAACAGCAACAACGAAGTAGCTTGTAGGCTTACTCCCCGAGTAAGCGAAAACTACTCACTGTAGCTATGGGACAATAGTCTTCAAATCCTATGCGAAAAAGGGTTGAGTTCACTTTAAGGAAAAAAAGTATAGTAAAGCTAATAAGTGTTGTAAAGTAATTACAGATGTAGATGGATGTTGTTATTCGTATTGAATAAAATTTTCAATTGCAATATATATTAGCGCCTCTATGGCGTGGTCGGTACGGTCTTGGCCTGCAACTTCGGTGGCCGCGAGTTCGATTCTCGGGCATTCCATTGAGGGGTCAGAGATGGTGTATTTCTGGTGATAGAAGTTCACTCTAGAAGTGGTTCGGAAGTCACGTAAAGCAGTTGGTCCCGTTGCTGAATAACCACTGGTTCCGTGCAACGTAAAAACACCATACAAACAAACAAACAATTGCAATTTATTTTACAGGTTAAGTCATATGCTGGAATAATTCTTATTGTGCAGTTGATGATAGAGGTATCCACCTACATATATATATATATATATATATATATATATATATATATATATATATATATATATATATATGTGTGTGTGTGTGTGTGTGTGTGTGTGTGTGTGTGTGTGTGTGTGTATATATAACTTTGCTAAGGTCACATATTTCAATTTCAGGGATGCTTGGTACTGACTATACACTGATGGCCAACCTTCTAGTTCTCGTCGTTTACAACACCTTCACACCTCAGGCCCGATGATGACGTCAGCTCGCTTAAAACCAGGTAGGTCAACGACATTGGGTCATCCTAGGTCGTTTTGCATAGGGCATCTTAGTTTACGCCAAGTGTGAGTGATGATTCAGTTAGTTAGGAGTTAAGTAGTGGCTTGCAAAGACATTAAAGAAAGAGAGGAGAGATAGGAAAGTAAAATAATAAATTAAATGAAGGAAGTGATGAAGAACATAGGAGATAGGAGACTTTTAATATGAAGTTGTAAAATAAAAATTGAAAAATCAGTGTTAAATAGGCCTATTTGATTGTGTCTTATTGTAGTCTATAGCATCGAAAATAATATATTGAATACATTTTACATGATGTTTTGTAGGTCACTTGATAAATAGGCCTATTAGATTTTGTGACTTATTGTAGTCTATAACATCGAAAATAGTATATGGAACACTATTTACAATGTGAGACAAATTATAATATATATATATATGTGATATATATATATATATATATATATATATATATATATATATATATATATATATATATATATATATATAATGTTTTTTATATTCCTTACCTTCCTGTTATCAACAACTTCATTCTCTCAAAACCAGTCCTGCAGAAAATGTAGTAGTACGCCTTATCACTAGAGTATAAAAAAATATTCCCCCATTCTTAGGAATAGAGTGACGATTCCCGGGAAATTCCGAGGGGCTGTAAGCTGCCGAATAATCCGGAATTATAATCAGGAATTATGTATGAGGACTGGTTGTCAGTGCTGGGGTCTTTTTTTTTCTCTCTCTCTCTCTTTTTACAGGCAATAATTTACGCGTCACAGAAAGAATTATAATTCTGGGGTGGGGTTTTTTTTCTGTGGACAGAAATAGGTAATATTATTGGGAATATTCAAACGTTCTCACTATATTGTTTCCCCGAAATAAAAATTACGTTTGTTAGGACAATGCGACGGGGAAAAATAATGTATAGTCTATATTCTCGATTGAGTTTACAATAATAATTTCATCTGCCTTTCAAAACAGCTGTTTTTTTTTTTTTTTTTTTGTGAGTTGCGTCTGAATTATTTTGTCATGGCAAGCTATTGTTGGTGGAGGATATATATATATATATATATATATATATATATATATATATATATATATATATATATATGGTATGTGTGTGTGTGTGTGTGTGTGTGTGTGTGTGTGTATGTGTGTATACATACATGATATATATATATATATATATATATATATATATATATATATATATATATATATATATACATATATATATATGTGTGTATAATTTTTTTTTAATAAGGGACATATCGGCCAAGCAGCAAATAATTAGGTGTCGAGTGATACAGAAACCTATCTATTGGGAACAATAACTGTTCAATTTGGTATGGATTGGTCAGCCTTGACGGAGATTTGCGTTTCGTGTAGGCTCTTTGTTATTTATGAATTATTTTACTTCTGGGCTAAGGGGAGTTTTTGTAAAAAAAAAAATATTCGCGGAGAGATATTTTATTTCACGCGTGACAAAAACATCAACAGTTTCACAGAATCCCGTGAACTTGTCTGAATAGAGCCAATCAGGAATGAGGTGTGAAAGTTTGGACTAGATGAGGCAAATCATTTTCTTGATATTTGGGAGAAAATAAAGAAAATAAAATAAATTATTCGAGCCACATTTAAAAAAAAAGGGTTCTCTCTCTCTCTCTCTCTCTCTCTCTCTCTCTCTCTCTCTCTCTCTCTCTCTCTCTCCTGGAAATAATTTTTCTGCAGAATCATAAACAAAAAAACTCCCATTTCCAATTGAGTGACGTCTCTTGATAATCTGAGACTAGGAGGTAGACAAATGATATGATAATTTATGAGACAATAATCAAGAGTAATGGAAACCATTAGCATGGGGAACTTTGCTGGAATTTCCAGCCAGCGGGGAGAATAATTTCCAGTTGGTAATTTGCCTGTACCGGGAAGTAAGACGTGGGAATACAGGACATGGCCTCTTTCACGACATTTGCATTGTAATTATGACAGTTCGTTTGTCTTCTGGAACTTGATCAGAGTGGTTTGATAAATCGAAGTAATTAGAATACATTTTTTTTACTTTATTATTTTTTATTTTTATTTTTTTAATCTAACAAGAGAATTTTGAGTTTCATCCTAAGCAACCAATTAGAAAGATATTTGTTGTATTTTATGTATTTATTTATTTATTTTCTTTTTTATCTAGCAAGATAATATTTTTGAGTTTCATTCCTTAGCAGGTCATTTAGAAAAACAGAATGAACCAATTAGATTTTTATTTATGTATTCTTTTATTTATTTTTTTTCATTCATTTATTAATTTTTTGCAATCTAACAAGAGAATGTTTTGAGTTCCATCCTAAGCAAGTCATTTCGAAATACAGAATGAAACAATTAGATTTTTCTTTTATTTATTTATTTATTTATTTCTTTATTTATTTATTTATTTTGGTACTCTAACAAGAGAAAAATTTTGAATTTCACCCTAAGCAAATAAAATCGAAATACAGATTTCGAAAAAACGGTCCAAAATAATTGGAAGAACTCATGCTACTGTGAGACAGGTAGAGATTGTTTAAAAAATAAACCTAAAAAAATAGTATTTTATACTTTCATTTATATAATAATGTCACATATTGTTCGAACCGCTGTGCCATTCCATAACTGGAAAAAAGATCGGATTCCTGCTCCGGAAAAATATAAATTTCACAAAATGTCATAAATTTCGTGAATTCCTGTTTCCAGATCGACTCGAAATTCACGTTAGATAAAAAATTTAAAAAAATATAGCTATCATTATTTCGTATTAACAGAGTGTGGGAGAATTTTGACACCGTCCCATTGTATAGAGATCATATCACAAACATTTATGTTTTTTTTTAAATAAAAACCAATTACTGCCTGAATGGCCGTCCACACGAATGGCGCCATTTAAAGGGGCTGGAATACTGGACTGGAATATTCCAGGCCACCCCACACCCCATTTTTCTTTCCAATTTCACTGGGGGAATTATGTATGGCATTCTTCAGTGTATTTTCATTCTGTTCTTGAGTGTTGAGTTTTTTAATCTTTTTTTTTTTTTATTCTTGCTGCCTTTAATCTACAATAAGACAATGAACACAAAGACGTCAGTTTCCAAGACAATGGATATATATATATATATATATATATATATATATATATATATATATATATATATATATATATATATGATATTATATATATTATGTATATATATATATATATATATATATATATATACATATATATATATATATATATATATATATATATATATATATATATACATATTTGCTATGTATGTATGTACGTATATGCTTCTGTATCCGAGTGCTTGCAGGTCATCATTACTCATGACTTACAAATCAAACTGGTGAGTGAGTGCAAACGATAAGCACTACGATAAATACAAGCTGGCCCACCCGAAATTCCCAGTGACGTCATGCTTTATCGAACATTAAAAAAAATGAGGAAAAACCTCATGCTATATTTTTATAGTAGAGAGAGAGAGAGAGAGAGAGAGAGAGAGAGAGAAGAGAGAGAGAGAGAGAAAAGCACAAACAAATCTCTACTTCATACAATTTAGATATCTATAGAAAATAGAGAGAGAGAGAGAGAGAGAGAGAAATAAAGGAAAAAATTACAACAACAAAAAAAACTGCCTCATTCAGACTAATATCATTCAAGGACATATATCTGTAGAAACAAAAGTCATGAAATAAAAAAAAAATTATCTACCTCATTCAAGTTATATATCTCTGAGAGTGAGAAAGAGAGAGAGAGAGAAGCACGAACAGGATGTGGGTACGTTCTGTCACTGTGGCACTGCCCCGCTACCTTACTTAGGCTATATCTATGGAGAAGAGAAAGAGAGAGAAGAAGAGAGAATATCAAGAAGAAGGGGCACGAAAAGCGTGTGGGCATGATCTGGCACTGTCAGCTGATGATGGTGGTGGTGGTGGCACTCAGCCCCGCGATAAGACGAGACGGAGGAGGTGGCATTGGTTGGGAGTAAATTCGCCTCCTGGCCCTGCCCGCCCTAAAAACCGGAAAACGCCAATTGATGCGAGAATGTATCAAATAGCAATTTGTAAGTCATGTAGCGTTTCCTCGCTTACTGGAGCTATTTTTTTCCCCCCCCCCCCCCCCCCCCCTTTTTTTCCCCCTTTTTTTGTAAACATTCCTTAATCCTTATGGAAGGGATTTGATTTTACGTGATGAAATTAATTAAAAGGTTACAAAGAATAACAAGGAAATGATTAAACAAAAATAAAGAAAGCAAAATAACCATGATAATTTAGCTTCGAGAGACATTGAAAAGAGTTTAGTATGTCACAGAAAAAAATAAAAGATTTTAGGTTCATATGACATAAAAAATAATTTTTCAAAAAAATAGTTTATGTTCGTATGTAGCAAAGTCATCAAAACAAAACTGTTTAGGTTCGTATGACATTCATGGTCATATGCCATACAGTAAGCAAAGCAAAAATATATTGGTTCGTATGATTAGCAAAATAATGCCATGTTCGTATGCCATGAAAAATCTTAATATGTTAGGTTCGTAAGACACAATCAAGTAAAAACAAAAAATGTTTTAGATTAGTTTGCCATAAGTAAAGCCAAAGAAAAAGTTTAAGCTCGTATGACAAAAAGAAAAAACAAGAAAATATATAAGTATATTATTATTTTTCAGGTTCATATAGCATAAAGCAAAACAGGAAAAACTCCAAGTTCGTATGCTATAACAAAAGAGATATATATATTATATATATATATATATATATATATATATATATATATATATATATATATATATATAATATATATAATTAGGTTTGTATGCTACACAAAAAAAGTCAAGCTCCCCTGCTATAAGAAAAGCAGAAAAATATAATGTTTTAAGTCGTATGCAACAAAAAAAGCAAACAAACAAAAAATTTGGTTCGTAGCCCATAAGTACAAAACAAAAAGCTTTAGGTTCGTATGCTATAAAAAAAACGAAAAAAAGGTTCGTAGCTCATAAGAGGAAATCGAAAAAAGCTTAGGTTCGAATGCTATAAAAAAAAAAAGCCAAAAAAAATTAGGTTCGTATCCCATAAGAGCAAAACAAAAAGCTTTAGGTTCGTAAGCTATAAAAAAATTAGGTTCGTATCCCATAAGGAAAACAAAACAAAAACAAACATAAAAGAAAGCTTTAGGTTCGCATGTATTGTGAGTGCAAGAGGACTAGTCAGTCTAGTAGTCACTTTGTGGCGGCCACAGAGACACGACGCGAATACCAATCGCTCGTTGTTGAATCTATTTTTTCTTCTTCCTTTTCTTCTTCTTCTTGGATAAATTCGGTGCGTTTCATCGGTTCTCCTTTATTTCAGTTGTCGTTTGCGCTCTAAACGGTTCGCATTCACGGTGTTTCTTAAAGAAAATAAAAGCGCTTCAGAAGTAAGCATAGCTTTGTGTTTTTTTTTTCTCAAAAATATATTCACTTCAGGATTAGGTGTTGTTCCAGATATAAATATCGACTGTGCTGTGTGTTTTTTTTTTTAATGCTTCAGAAATATATATATATTACTATATGTGTTGGGAATGAAAACAGCTTTGCCAGTGTTTTTTCTGATATTTCAGAAATGAATATCGATTTTCAGTGCATTTTTTTAAACTTCAGGAATAAATATCGTATTTCCAGTGCTTTTTTTTTTATATAGGAATTCATAAACAACTATCCCTTTTACAGTGTTTTTCCAAAAATTTATCAGCTCTTAAAAACTGCATATTCAATGTTTTAATTTTCAAAACTATTTCAGATCTATCTGCCATTTCTGACAGCGCCATTTTTCAAAAAATACTTTTCAGAACGCACTTCACTGCCTCAGGAAAAGTACTACCCATCTAAGAGGTATTCCATCCTAGAAAAAAGAAAAAATCCTCCCGTGAATATTAAGGGATAAAAACTTCACCATGAGGTACGCCAGTCTGTTGTTAGTAGTACTACTGGCGACGCCATATTGCCTGGCAGCCTCTCAGATGAGCCTGTGTGGTTATGGGGACGTCTGCGAAGCCATTGTCTTCAACCAGCTCGCCCTGGCTTCTATACGCGAAGGTCAGTGATGCCCAGGTGCTATACCCAGTGTCTCAAATACCTACTAGGTCATGTTTTTTTTTATTTTTTTATTTTAATAATATAATACAGTGTTTCTTCCTCTTGAGCTATACCAGTGGTCTTCAGTACCCACCTTAATTTTTTGCTTTTTTTTTTCACAATATAATGCAGTTTTTCTTCTTGTGACCTATCCCAGTGGTTTTTTTTTTTTTTATTATTTTACAATATAATACAGTGTTTCTTCCTGTGACCTACCCATACCCAATGTCTTCAGTACCCAGTTTTTTTTTTTTTTTTTTTTTTTTTGTTTTTTTTTTTTTTTTACAATATAATGTAGTTTTTTTTCTTCTCTGACCTATACCCAGTGTCTTTAGTACTCAGCCCAATTTTTTTATAATATAATTCAGTGTTTTTTCCTGTGACCTACCCATACACAATGTCTTCAGTACCCAGCTTTTTTTGTTTTTGTTTACAATATAATGCATTTTTTCTTCTTTTGACTTATTTCCAGTGCCTTCAGTAACCAACCTATTTTTTTTTTTCACAATATAATGTAGTTTTTTCTTCCGCTGACCTATTCCCAGTATCTTCAGTACCCAGGTCATGTTTTTTAAAATACATAATGTTATTTTTTTTTGTGACACATTTTAAGAGTTTTCAGTACCCAGGTCATGGTTTTATGTTTTACTATATGAGATTTTTTCCTCGAAGGAGGTGCTGACATCAGTGAACCTCATGTGATCCACTATATGCGGTACTGAAAGAATTGTGTTCCGTACTGTGGGCGATTTTTTTTTTTTTTTTTTTTTTTTTTTGAAAATTGAAATGAAATTTATTTCATGATATCTCGATATTTTTGGGGAAATTTAGATGATATTTTGTTCCATGGTATGGCGGTTATTTTTGTTGAGGAAAAATATAATGAATTTTGTTTCCTGGTATCGCAATATTTTTGGGGAATATAAAACAATTTATTCCATACTATTTTAACATATTTTCTATTATTTATAGCATATTGTCTTAGTCAATCTTGTATAAAATACAGAAAACCAAAAAATAGATAAATAAATTTTATTGAAGATAAAAAAATATAGAAAAAAAAAACAGGAAAAAAAAATCCATTTTGTAATGGAAGATAAAAAATTCATGTATTGTTTACAGAACTATATAAACTGTTACATCTGTTCCGGTAGGCCAATGAAGTTGTGCAACGTTTATCTTGCTGGTCACATAACACTAACACTTAAAACTTTGGCCTTTAGGCAAAACAGTTTTGCCTAAACATTGCTGAGGGTTCCTGATTTTAGGCAACGCGAGGCAACGAGATTTAAAAAACACGACACTGTGGCGTGACTAAGAATTTAATGTATTATTTTATGGCAGGAAAAACCATTTTTGACGTCGGTGAAGAAAGTTGTGATTTAATATAATTTATTCTCTTTCATTCCATTTTTATGTCAGTGAAATTACCGCAGCTGTGAGAAGCTACGACTCTGTGGAAAGACTAAGTTTAATATTGATCATTTTATGGCAGAAAAATCATTTTGACGTCGGTGAAGAAAGTTGTGATGTAATATTTTTTATTCTCTTTCATTCCATTTTGAAAGATAGCGTAACATTTTGGTATCGGTGAAAAAGTTACGATTGAACAATATTATTAAATCTTTCATTTCATTTTAATGTCAGTGAAGGGAAGAAAGATGGATAATGGCCCCCCCCCCTCACCCCCTTTAAAAAAGGGAAAACATAATTTACTTAAGGTTTGGACATCAAGAGTACCTCTATATATGCGGGCAGACAAGCGGAATCAATATAAAATTGTAGCTATTAAATTTTTGGTAATAAAAACTGAATTAAAATTGTTAATTTTAAGCTTAGTTATATCGATGGAGGATGTTTTTTTTTTTTTTAAGTATAATGAAGAAAAGAAATTAAACTGTTCATCTTAGTGGAGGTAATTGAAAGCTATATATGAATATATATATAGTATATTTATATATATGTGTGTGTGTGTGTGTGTGGTTTTATGTGTGTATATATGTACACACACCTATATATACTGTGTATATTGTGTCTTTCAGATAAAAGACTATTATTATTCTCTCGACCTTCATTGATAAATTATAGTTTTTAGAATAATCTTTTGATGTAAAAACTAAAATAATAGCAGTCTTACTATATAATGTCTTCTCTTCCATTTTCAGAAATGAAAGGCCTGGTGTCAGCTTTTAATAACACGAAACTCAGTGGAGACCTTGTCCAGAGGAGTGGTCAGTATTTTTATTCATCTATATATATTTCATGGAGAGAGAGAGAGAGAGAGAGAGAGAGATTTAATTAAGAAATGGATATTGGAATAAATGGTTTTACATATATGTATATTTATGTATATTATATGTACATATGTTTGTCTATAAACTTGTGTGTATGTGTTTGTGTGTGTATAATGTGTATGTATGTATATACGTATATACACATACATACAGTCCCCAACCGAGGAATTACAAGAAATCCACAACACTATAGTCGATTCACATCAACCGTGAATTTGATGTCTAGGCCAATCCCTTACGACGCTCCTGATTGGCTGTTGATGAGCCAATCACAGGGCTGGAAACTCTCAGTCTCTCTCGAGAGTTCACATGGGTAGGATCTATGTTCCACTTCTCCTGAGGTATACGTCTTTCAGGA
>NC_061104.1:5543943-5563255 GCF_015104395.2 Macrobrachium nipponense
TTCTCTGTCTCCATAGTTTATTGATTCAAATTTATCAGAGTTAAATACCATCCTATTTACCTCTGCCCAATCATATACTTTATTAAGGTCCCTTGGTAGCGCGTTTCTACTTCATTACAAGTAATTTCTCCTACTTATTCTTGTGTCATCGGTGAAACTACTCACTACCGAGTCCTTAACATTACTGTCTATGTCTGCGATCATGATAACAAACAGTAATGCAGCTAACACCGTACCTTGTGGCACACCGGAAATTACCTTGGCTTCATCCGATTTCTCATCGTTTGCAATAACTATCTGTTTTTTCTGTTGTGTAAAAATTCTTTTAACCATCTTCCTACTTTATCCACTATATTATGTTTTCTAATTTTCTAGCTAATATATTATGGTCTACCTTGTCAAAAGCTTTTGCAAAGTCTACATAAACTACATCTGTTTCATTTCCACTTTTCATATTTTGTATATGTTTTCACGGTGGACTAACAGTTGGGTTTGTGTACTTTTCCGGGTACGAAACCATGTGTCCTATATTAAACAGATTATTTTTTATTAAATGTTTCATATTTTTCTTCATACCCTTTCATACACTTTCATAATATGTGATGTTAGACTCACAGGCCTATAATTACTTGCCTCTAGTCTGATCCACTTTTGAATGTAGGGTAATATATGCTAATTTGTGCTCGTCATAAAATCGTGCTGTATCTACACTTTTGTCTTAATAATATTGCAAGTGGCTTTGCGATAGAATGAAACTACTTTCTTTAACAAAATAGCAGGCACCTCCATCAGTCCTGCAGCAGCTCCATTTTTAATTTCATTAATAGCCTGCACAAATATCAGCTTCATTAATATCTAATGTCAGCTAAATATCACTATTTTCGTCGCTTACTTCTATATCATTATCTTCATATCAATTCTAGGGGTTAATTCCTCTCTTATATCGTTCTGCAATATTGCAAATTTCCTTTTTTTCATTCGTTATCTCCCTTCAATTCTTAGAGGGCCTATTTCTGTTCTTCTTTTATTCATCTTTTTCGCGTATGGAGATAATAGTTTGGGGTTTTGCTTGATATTATCAGGGTTTTTTCTTC
The DNA here is from genome assembly GCF_015104395.2 of Macrobrachium nipponense. Lineage (NCBI taxonomy): Eukaryota > Metazoa > Arthropoda > Malacostraca > Decapoda > Palaemonidae > Macrobrachium > Macrobrachium nipponense. The sequence continues at coordinate 5,545,038 of NC_061104.1, forward strand.
CAAGTCCCATTTTTAATTTCTTTTGATTGTATAATCTTTTGTTCTGCATTTTCTATCTTACTTTTAGTTTCTATAACTTTCCATGCATTTTTTTTGTTTTTTTCTTTTGCAAGACCTTTTTTCCACTTTCTGATTTTCTGGAACAAGACCTTTCTGTCTCTTGGCATGCATGGACTGATGTTTACTTTTCTTCTTCGTATATATTTATCCACTATTTTCTCTAATATTTTATATAATATCTCTGTATTTACCCTTATGTCATCACTTACGAAAATGTTATCCCAAGCTTTGTTTAATTCTTCATATTTCTGACCATTTTTTATATTTTTACTGTAGAAGTTGTATTTTCCATATCCTTCCCACTTTTTCATTTCTTGCTTATCTCTGTTTTCACTTGCTTTGGAATGGACTGTTAATTCTATGACCTTATGGTCTGAGAGAGAGAGAGAGAGAGAGAGAGAGACGAGAGAGAGAGAGAGAGAGAGAGAGTATTAGTATTTAGAGAGAGAGAGAGAGAAGTAATAGTATTTAGAGAGAGAGAGAAGTAATAGTATTTAGAGATGGAGAGAGAAGTAATAGTATTTATAAGAGAAAGAGAGAGAGAGAGTGGGGGGGAGAGAGAGAGAGAGAAGTAATAGTATTTAGAGAGAGAAAGAGGGAGAGAGAGAGAAGTAATAGTATTTAGAGAGAGACAGAGAAGTAATAGTATTTAGAGAAAGAGGGAGAGAGAAGTAATAGTATTTAGAGAAAAAGGAGAGCGAGAGAGAAGTAATAGTATTTAGAGAGAGAGAGAGAGAGAGAGAGAGAGAGAGAGAGAGAGAGAGAGAGTAGAATGTAGAGAGAGAGAGAGAGAGAGAGAGAGAGAGAGACAGACAGACAGACAGACAGAGAGGTAATAGTATTTAGAGAGACCTTACCTTACGACCTTACAGTTCGTTCGGGTTGCCCCAGGTCCCTCAGTGTGAGGCGCTCTAATGTCTACCAGAGAGTTGCTAGTACATCTTCCGGTATATTTTGCATCTTCCAATCTTGGATGGTCTGGGATGCAGTTTAGATATTTGTCGAGCTTATTCTTAAACACATCTACGCTCACTCCTGATATATTCCTCAGATGAACTGGCAACGCATTGAATAGACGCTGCATTATCGATGCTGGTGCGTAGGGTGGATTAATGTCCTGTGTGCTTTCCTTATTTTTCCTGGTATAGTTTTGGGGGCACTATTAATCTACCTCTGCTTGCTCTTTCTGATATTTTTAGTTCCATGATATTTTCTGTTATTCCTTCTATCTGTTTCCATGCCTGAATTATCATGTAGCGTTCTCTTCTCCTTTCTAGACTATATAATTTTAAGGATTGTAGTCTTTCCCAGTAGTCTAGGTCCTTAACTTCTTCTATTCTAGCTGTAAAAGACCTTGTACACTCTCTATTTGTGCAATATCCTTTTGATAGTGTGGGTACCATATCATATGCAATATTCAGTGGACTACGAACATATGTTTTATAAAGCATAATCATGTGTTCAGCTTTTCTTGTTTTGAAGTGCCGTAACAACATTCCCATTTTTGCTTTATATTTTGCCAACAGAATGGCTATTTGATCATTGCATAACATGTTCCTATTCATCATCACACCAAGGTCTTTAACTGCTTCCTTATTTGTGATTATCTCATTATTAGGTTCCCTATATGCATATAGCTTTCCTTCTCTGTCTCCATAATTTATTGATTCAAATTTATCAGAGTTAAATACCATCCTATTTACCTCTGCCCAATCATATACTTTGTTAAGGTCTCTTTGTAGAGCGTTCCTATCTTCATCACAAGTAATTTCTCTACTTATTTCTTGTGTCATCAGCGAAAACTACTCACTACCGAATCCTTAACATTACTGTCTATGTCTTCAATCATAATAACAAACAATATTGCAGCTAGCACCGTACCTTGTGGCACACCGGATATTACCTTGGTTTCATCCGATTTCTCATCGTTTGCAATAACTATCTGTTTTTCTGTTGTGTAAAAATTCTTTTAACCATCTTCCTACTTTATCTACGATATTGTGTTTTCTAATTTTCTTTGCTAATATATTATGGTCTACTTTGTCAAAAGCTTTTGCAAAGTCTAGATAAACCACATCTGTTTCATTTCCGCTTTTGCATATTTTTGAATAGTTCTACGGTGGACTAACAGTTGGGTTTGTGTACTTTTTCCGGGTACGAAACCGTGTTGTCCTATATTAAACAAATTATTTTTTATTAAATGTTTCATAATATTTTTCTTCATTACCCTTTCATACACTTTCATAATATGTGATGTTAGACTCACAGGCCTATAATTACTTGCCTCTAGTCTTGACCACTTTTGAAGTAGGGGTGATATATGCTAATTTGTGCTCATCATAAATCTTGCCTGTATCTACACTTCGTCTTAATAATATTGCAAGTGGCTTTGCGATAGAATGAACTACTTTCTTTAACAAAATAGCAGGGACTCCATCCGGCCCTCAGCAGCTCCATTTTTAATTCATTAATTGCCTGCACAATATCAGCTTCATTAATTTCTATGTCAGCTAAATATTCTATTTTCGTCCTTACTTCTATTCATTATCTTCATTATCTATTCTAGGGGTGAATTCTCTCTTATATCGTTCTGCCAGTATGTTGCAAATTTCCTTTTTTTCATTCGTTAATCTCCCTTCAATTCTCAGAGGGCCTATTTCTATTCTTCTTTTATTCATCTTCTTCGCATATGAGTATAATAGTTTGGGGTTTTGCTTGATATTTAATAGGGTTTTTTCTTCCAAGTCCCGTTTTTCATTTTCTTTTGATTGTATAATCTTTTGTTCTGCATTTTCTATCTTACTTTTTAGTTCTATAACTTTCCATGCATTTTTTCTTTTGCAAGACCTTTTTTCCACTTTCTGATTTTCTGGAACAAGATCCTTCTGTCTCTTGGTATGCATGAATGATGTTTACTTTTCTTCTTCGGTATATATTTATCCACTATTTTCTCCAATATTTTATATATATCTCCGTATTTACCCTTATGTCATCACTTACGAAAATGTTATCCCAATCTTTGTTTAATTCTTCATTAATTTCTGACCATTTTATATTTTTACTGTAGAAGTTGTATTTTCCATATCCTTCCTACTTTTCATTTCTTGCTTATCTCTATTTTCACTTGCTTTGGAATGAACTGTTAATTCTATGACATTATGGTCTGAAATACTCGCATTATAAACTATTATTCTTTAACATAATTCCATCTCGTTCACAAATACTAGGTCTAAAGTATTTCCTTTCTTGTTGGCAGGTGATTTATTGTTGAATGTTGTATTCTAGTAGCATATCTAATAGCTTTTCAAATTGCTCTTATCTTCTGCACTACTATTACTCTCCTTTTTTTTATATGTATAAGTACAACCACAATCTCCTATTCGTTTCTTTCCATTCTACGAAAGGAAGTTGAAGTCACCAGATAGGAGAATAGTTCCAGTCCTTGTGATTTCTACATATATCATCCAATTTTTCAATTATTAAGTCAAACTCTTTAGTATTAGGAGGTCTATATATTACTATGTTCATCAATTTTTCAGATTCCAAATTCTACGCTATTAGTTCACATTCTGAGTTACTATATTTCTCATATATTTTTCCTTGTTTTTTGTCTTTCCCATATATTGCGGTTCCCCCCTTGATTCCTATTTTTTCTATCTGATCTATAAGTTTGGAACCCTTTTATTTGATCATCTTCCCAGTCTCTTGGGAATACCAGGTTTCACTTATATTCATTATATCTATTCTTTTCATTTTTGGGTTAGTTCTTCTAAGTACTCTATTTTTCTTTTTGAGTTACTCGTAACTAAACCCTGCGCATTCATCACTATGATGGTTTGCGTGTTTTCTCCTTCATTTAATATTGGTAGTAATAAGGTTACCCATGTCTCTTTCCTGTTCTGGTATGTTGTTCTTTTTTTCATTTCCAGAAATTCTGACATTAAAAAATCCAACTTTTCCATAATATTTGATCTTCCGTCATCATATTATCATTTTGTGTCTGAATCTGCAATTTTCTCCGTTTCTGCAATATCCTCTTGCATAATAAATTCAGTTATTATCTCTTGAGTAGAATTTCGGAGCTGATGCTTGAAATTTTTTGCCTGACACTCTGCATATCTCATTGGTGGTTTGCTTTTCTCTTTTACCTGATATTCTTTGATTTCTCTCTTTATTTGTTTCTTTCTTATTTTGGATTTTATTACTTTGGTTGGTTATTTATTTGATTATGATTCATGGCTACAGGGTGCATATATTTGCATTTTTTGTCGAACTTACATCCTTTTCCTTCTTTTAGGTTTTTACATATTTTTGGATGCAGATCTCTGCAATCATCCCCATAGCCATCTAAGTATGCACATTTACCATATATTCATAGTTTTGACATACCTTAGGATGTTTGTAGTAACATCTTTCTCCAAATCTGCAATTCCCTCTTTTCAAAAGGTTGCAGATTTTGTCTTTCTTGTCTATTTTTTCCTCTTTCCCGTCATTGTGTAGATCTGGGTAGAGCCTCTTCGGGATTTGCGTTTTCTGTTGTCATATCGTAATTTATTTCTTCGTAGGTATGCTGCTTTATTGCCTCATAGTAGTATCAATGAGTATCTCTGCATCCATACTTTTTTATCTTGTTCTTTGTTTTCCTTATTTTTTTTCTGTCATTTCATTTTTGTTTACTTCTCTTCCGTTTTCCTCTTCTTCTTTTTCTTCTTCTTCTTCCTCTTCCTCTTCTTCTTCATCCTCAACTATTTGTACATTCAATCTTGATTTAATAACATGTCTATCCATGATAGACATGTTGAACAAAAAATTCTTGTATCTTTTCTCAAATCTGTATTACCTCAGACACTGTGGATGGGTCGGAATGTTGCATGCAGCACATTTTCTGATTAGGTTTTGTGGATTGACTATGCTATACCAAACCTTACACAGTTTGCATGCTTTTGGCATTCTTTTTCCTAATGCATCAATTAGGATATTCACAGATTCACCTTATTCATTTTCTTTGTCGGAATATGTTGGTTTATGTATATTTTCTTTATGAGTCTCTTGACCACTTGGATTTTATTTGGAACTTCTTCAATTATTTTCAGATGTTTTCATTAGATTTGTTCCAGTTTGAAGGATTATATCCTTCTAATATATCTATGAATGCTTTTGTATCTTTTTGGTTAGTACTGTTGCTGATTTCATAGATGAGAAATGCCAGTTCCCTTCCTGCTACCTCATCGTATTGCGAATCCGCCAAGCAAGCTAAATTACGCCACTCTTCCCGCAGTTGGAACTTACTGCCATCTTGTTCTGATTTCAGTATTACACTGATAAACTAACTTAGAAGACGTTTTATCCTACTATTTTCACACTAATCTTATCACCGATAGTTCACGAAAACATTCTAGATATTTCTCAAATTCTAGTCGTATGTTAAACTTGTGATATCTGTTGATTAATCTGACTTCACGCGGGTACGTCTCACCAAGCAAGATGGCTACTACGAGAGAGAGAGAGAGAGAGAGAGGGAGAGATGAGTAATAGTATTTAGAGAGAGAGAGAGAGAGAGAGGGAGAGATGAGTAATAGTATTTAGAGAGAGAGAGAGAAGTAATAGTATTTAAAGAGAGAGAGAGAGAGAGAAGTAATAGTATTTAGAGTGAGAGAGAGAGAGAGAGAGAGGTATTTTGAGAAGAGAGAGAGAGAGAGAGGAAAGTAATAGTATTTAGAGTGAGAGGAGAGAGAGAGAGAGTAATTTTAGAGAAAGAGAGAGAGAGAGAGGTAATAGTATTTAGAGAAAGAGAGAGAGAGAGAGTGAGAGAGAGAGTATAGTATTTAGAGAGAGAGAGAGAGAGAGAGAGAGAGAGAGAGACAGACGACAGACGACAGAGAGGTAATAGTATTTAGAGAGAGAGAGAGAGAGAGGTAGAGATGAGTAAATAGTATTTAGAGAGAGAGAGAGAGAGAGAGGGAGAGATGATAATAGTATTTAGAGAGAGAGAGAGAAGTAATAGTATTTAAAGAGAGAGAGAGAGAGAAGTAATAGTATTTAGAGTGAGAGAGAGAGAGAGAGAGAGAGAGAGGTAATTTTACAGAAAGAGAGAGAGAGAGAGAGAAGTAATAGTATTTAGAGTGAGAGAGAGAGAGAGAGAGAGGTAATTTTAGAGAAAGAGCGAGAGAGAGAGGTAATAGTATTTAGAGAGAGAGAGAGAGAGAGAGAGAGAGAGAGAGAGAGAGAGAGAGAAGTAATAGTGTTTATACAGGACAAGAATATATAATGATATATTTTTTATTCCTTTGAGTTTTATTTTTAAAATAAAAATAAATTGAATTGAGTGATTGATTTTTTATTTATTTAATAAATTATCTGTGAATAGCATTTATTATGATAGATTTGCATCGACTTTGGATTTAGTAAATAGTAAAGAAATAAATAAATAAAATATATATGTAATCTATTTAGTAACTCATATATTTATTCACAACCAAAGGCGTGCACTTTCTACTAATGAAATGATTATTTATTGCTTAATAATCTATTGATTAAATGACCAACCTATCTATTGATTCCCAGAACACTAGAGACCAAAGACGTGTACTGTGACCCTGAAACGGCGGAAGGAGGTTGGACCGTCTTCCTGAACGCCAACTGCAGCCGGAACCCGTCGACTTCAACGAGTCTTGGGAGAACTTCAAGAACGGATTCGGCAGCGCCGCTGGCGCCGAGTATTGGCTCGGTAGGTAGGGGGGTGGGGGTGGGGGAATTGAGCTCTCTCTCTCTCTCTCTCTCTTGCGAGGTCTGTAACCTGATGAAAGATTCATTTATTTATCCATATTGGAAGCAAAAATATCTCTCTTTCTCTCTCAAAACTGACTGACCCCAAAACTTTTTTTTTTTTTTTTGTCTCACAGGAAATGACGTCATCCACTCGCTGACGTCACAAGGTCCTTCCACATTGCGAGTCGAAGCCGAGAGCTTTGCGGGAGAGAAGCGTTGGGCCGAGTGGAACCTGTTTAACGTGGCCGATGAAGCGAACAAGTGAGTACGACTCTTGGGGAGGGGAAGGTTATGAGTGGCTGGAACACAGAGGCAGTTATAGAGTTCCAGAGTTTGGCAGTGTGAGGATTAAATGATGGTTGAAAGTCAATGTTTATATAAATCAGAGGATTTCTTATTTATATTTCATATGACAGTAAATCCTTGGGTTAACTATTAATATTTTATATTCAAATAAATCCGGGGATTAGCTATTTATATTTGATATTTCAATAAATCCGAGAATATTTAATATTCCAATAAATCCGAGAATTAACAATTTATATTTAATATTCCAATAAATCCGAGAATTAACAATTTGTATTTAATATTCCAATAAATCCGAGAATTAACAATAAATATTTAATATTCCAATAAATCCGAGGATTAACTATTTAGATTACATATTCCAACATATCCTAGGATGAAGATTTATGCTTAACATTCCCATGAATCCAGGGATTACCGATTGACACTTGACATTCGAATAAATCCGGGGATTACTTTTGAACCAGAAAAATCCACCCGCACTTTCTTTATGGTTGGTCTTCCATCTGACAGGTATTACCAGTGTGACCTTGTACGTATACCTGAGTGTGATATCACCTATTGATAAATGCCCTTCTTCCTCTCTGACCTTACAGGTCCCAGGTGACACAATAACGAGGTCACCTGTTGATCATTCTTCTCCCTCTCTCTTTGACCTTACAGGTACCAGGTGACCTTTGACCAGTACCAGGAGACCAGTACCTTGGGAGACAGTCTGTCAAGTAACAATGGGAGTTTCTTCACAACTTTCGACAGGGATAATGACCACCAGGATGGTGAGTTGAGTTTCGAGTTTGTTCAAGTAACAGAAGGTTTGTTGAGTTTTGAGAGAGAGAGAGAGAGAGAGAGAGAGAGAGAGAGAGAGAGAGAGAGAGAGAGAGAGGCCGGGGTTGCGTTTGCCATAGAAGTAGCAGTTTCACCTCCAGAGCGAGATTGAGAGAGAGATTACAGATGTAATTACGTCTCCTGCCAAGAAAGAGAGAGAGCTTACCTTACAGACCTTACATCTTGTTCGGGTTGCCCAAGGTCCCTCAGTATGAGGCACCTCTAATGTCTACCAGAGAGTTGCTAGTACATCTTCCGGTATATTTTGCATCTTCCAATCTTGGATGGTCTGGGATGCGTTTAAAGTAAAATTTGTCGAGCTTATTCTTAAAACACATCTACGCTCACTCCTGATATATTCCTCAGATGAGCTGGCAACGCATTGAATAGACGCTGCATTATCGATGCTGGTGCGTAGTGGATTAATGTCCTGTGTGCTTTCCTTATTTTTCCTGGTATAGTTTTGGGGCACTATTAATCTACCTCTGCTTGCTCTTTCGATATTTTTAGCTCCATGATGTTTTCAGCTATTCCTTCTATCTGTTTCCATGCCTGAATTATCATGTAGCGTTCTCTTTCTTTCTAGATATATAATTTTAAGGATTGTAGTCTTTCCCAGTAGTCAAGGTCCTTAACTTCTTCTATTCTAGCTGTAAAGGACCTTTGTACACTCTCTATTTGTGCAATATCCTTTTGATAGTGTGGGTACCATATCATAATGCAATATTCAAGTGGACTACGAACATATGTTTTATAAAGCATAATCATGTGTTCAGCTTTTCTTGTTTTGAAATGCTGTAACAACATTCCCATTTTTGCTTTACATTTTGCCAACAGAATTGCTATTTGATCGTTGCATAACATGTTCCTATTCATCATCACACCAAGGTCTTTAACTGCTTCCTTATTTGTGATTGTCTCATTATTAGGTCCCCTATATGCATATAGCTTTCCTTCTCTGTCTCCATAGTTTATTGATTCAAATTTATCAGAGTTAAATACCATCCTATTTACCTCTGCCCAATCATATACTTTGTTAAGGTCTCTTTGTAGCGCGTTCCTATCTTCATCACAAGTAATTTCTCTACTTATTCTTGTGTCATCGGCGAAACTACTCACTACCGAGTCCTTAACATTACTGTCTATGTCTGCGATCATAATAACAAACAGTAATGCAGCTAACACCATACCTTGTGGCACACCGGAAATTACCTTAGCTTCATCCGATTTCTCATCGTTTGCAATAACTATCTGTTTTCTGTTGTGTAAAAATTTTTTTAACCATCTTCCTACTTTATCCACTATATTATGTTTTCTAATTTTCTTCGCTAATATATTATGGTCTACCTTGTCAAAAGCTTTTGCAAAGTCTAGATAAACCACATCTGTTTCATTTCCGCTTTTCATATTTTTGTATATGTTTTCACGGTGGACTAACAGTTGGGTTTGTGTACTTTTTCCGGGTATGAAACCATGTTGTCCTATATTAAACAGATTATTTTTATTAAATGTTTCATAATATTTTTCTTCATTACCCTTTCATACACTTTCATAATATGTGATGTTAGACTCGCAGGCCTATAATTACTTGCCTCTAGTCTTGATCCACTTTTGAATGTAGGGGTAATATATGCTAATTTGTGCTCATCATAAATCGTGCCTGTATCTACACTTTGTCTTAATAATATTGCAAGTGGCTTTGCGATAGAATGAACTACTTTCCTTAACAAAATAGCAGGAACTCCATCAGGCCCTACTGCAGCTCCATTTTTAATTTCATTAATAGCCTGCACAATATCAGCTTCATTAATATCTATGTCAGCTAAATATTCACTATTTTCGTCCCTTACTTCTATATCATTATCTTCATTATCTATTCTAGGGGTGAATTCTCTCTTATATCGTTCTGCCAATATGTTGCAAATTTCCTTTTTTTCATTCATTAATCTCCCTTCAATTCTTAGAGGGCCTATTTCTATTCTTCTTTTATTCATCTTTTTCGCGTATGAATATAATAGTTTGGGGTTTTGCTTGATATTTATTAGGGTTTTTTCTTCCAAGTCCCGTTTTTCATTTTCTTTTGATTGTATAATCTTTTGTTCTGCATTTTCTATCTTACTTTTTAGTTCTATAACTTTCCATGCATTTTTTTTTGTTTTTTCTTTTGCAAGACCTTTTTCCACTTTCTGATTTTCTGGAACAAGATCCTTCTATTTCTTGGTATGCATGACTGATGTTTTTACTTTTCTTCTTCGGTATATTTACTATTTTCTCTAATATTTTATATAATATCTCCGTATTTACCCCTATGTCATCACTTACGAAAATGTTATCCCAATCTTTGTTTAATTCTTCATTTATTTCTGACCATTTTATATTTTTACTGTAGAAGTTGTATTTTCCATATCCTTCCCACTTTTTCATATCTTGCTTATCTCTGTTTTCACTTGCTTTGGAATGGACTGTTAATTCTAAGACATTATGGTCTGAAATACTCGCAGTATAAACTATTATTTCTTTAACATAATTCATCTCGTTCACAAATACTAGGTCTAAAGTATTTTCCCTTCTTGTTGGCAGGTGATTTATTTGTTGAATGTTGTATTCTAGTAGCATATGTAATAGCTTTTCGAATTGCCTCTTATCTTCTGCACTACCCTTTTATTTGAAACCCTTTTATTTGATCATCATTCCCAGTCTCTTGGGAGAGAGAGAGAGAGAGAGAGAATGGTTTTAAAAGTAACAACTTCAACTCTCAAGTGAGAGAGAGAGAGAGAGAGAGAGAGAGGAGAGAGAGAGAACCCCTAAAGTTCCAAACTGCCTTCATTAAAACCGCGCCCCCAACCGTTCCTCCGTCAGAGCTGAACTGTGCCCTGGGTTCGAAGCACTCCCTGTGGGGCAAGGGCGGCTGGTGGTACTTCGCCTGCGGATCTGCGCGTCCCACCGCGCCCCTGAAGCACACCGACTACTGGAACTCCGCCTGCTGGCTGACCTTTGACAAGGAAGGGTCGCAGGTCACCAGTCTGAAGAGCCTCTCCATGAAATTCAGGCGTCACAGTTATCAGCAGATGTCCTCTGTGGCCAACTGATTATTATTGCTATTATTATTACAATTATTATTATTATAATAGTTACTATTATAATTCAGGAGTTGGACCCCTATCCATTTAGAACAAGCCTACAGTGTTCATTGGTGACTTAAAATTCATTATTATTATTATTATTATTATTTTATTCAGCAGATAATACCCTGTTTTTTGGGACAAGCCTATAGAGGTCACTAGTGACTTAAAATTTATTATATTATTATTATTATTATTATTATTATTATTATTATTATTATTATTATTATTATTATTATTATTATTATTATTATTATTCAGGAGATAAATTCCTATTCGTTTGGGAAAAGCATATAGAGGGGCCACTGACTTGATATTCGAGCTTACAAAGATTATGGTATTAATTTGAAATAGGTCACAGAGTATGATAAGAAAAAAATAAAAGGTAAATTGATAAATGGATTATTATTCTCGAGATATTCATAAGATTATAGAATTGCGGAATAGTAGATATTTCACTCAAAATTGAAGGTCGTGATATATTGACGAAAAGGAGATAAATTTGACAAGTTATTACGGTTTATATACGATTTATATTGCAGGTAAATTTACCTACTTTATAAATCACATGAAAATTTCAGAACTTTATTTAAAAGAAATTTAGACTGAAGATAAGATATGTTTTATCATTTCCCGTTAATCACATAAAAAGGTTTTATCAAGCCATTTTTTTTATAGCTAATGTCTATAGTTGTGTTATAGAACTTATAGCATTTATACCGGAGGCGTTGCAGAGTTCTTGTGATGTAACGCTATCAGTCAATCTGCACATGTTTCTGAATGGGTTGCCATAATATAAGGATTTGTGTGACTAAACGGTTCCAAGCAGTCACACTGATCCATTTTGCCTTGTGACTATAATAAGACATGTCTATATACAGATTTCCTATAGTGTCATGAATCTTCTACTCTCTTCAGTACTTATAAACCTGTAATAAAACAATATGATCACCATTTATATGATTTGTACCCTTATTTTCATACCCAAGTTTCTTAGTCGTTCACCAACTCTTCAGGATATGAAATTAGTCTCATAACCATCAAGATTCACAATTCCGCGACAACTACGTCATCGACAGTTGTTTCATTGAGTAGAAATAACATTCAAACTAGCACGAAATGATTTACAGTTTTCCGGTATTCCTCAAAACAATCAACGCTATAGTAGATTCACATCAACTTACGACACTCCTGATTGGCTGTTGATATTCTCAGTCTCTCGAGAGAGTTCACATGGGAAAGATCTATCTTCCACCTCTCCTGAAAGACGTATACCTCAGGAGAGGTGGAACTCTCTCGAGAGACTGAGTTTCCAGCCCTGTGATTGGCTTATCAACAGCCAATCAGGAGCGTCGTAAGGGATTGGCCTAGACATTAAATGCATGGTTGATGTGAATCGACTATAGTTACTACTACAAACGATAGCCCTTAATACCTACGTAGTCTGTAAGACCCTACTGTTGTTCACATTGGGCAAACTGGCAGTTAAGATGTGGTTTTTGTTTCTCGGTAAACCTTCCAGGTTGGTGCATAGGTTTTCGTTTAGTTAGGCTTGTTCAGTGGTTGTTGCAACCGCTCAGACAACTCTCCACTTCTCTGGTGTCTCTCAAAAGACTGGTGTAAGTATATAGTGCTGATTAGGCCTATGCTTTTTGGGAGTCAGTAAGCTAGAAGTAGGTATAACGCAACCGTGATGTTCCCTTAGATATATCTCAATCGTAATAGAACTCTACATATATATACATATATATATATATATATATATATATATATATATATATATATATATAGAGAGAGAGAGAGAGAGAGAGAGAGAGAGAGAGAGAGAGAGAGATATTGTGCTGGACGGGGACTTGGCGTGAAGAGATAACTCTCTCTCTCTCTCTCTCTCTGATATATATATATATATATATATATATATATATATTATATATATATATCTATATATATATATATATATATATCCTCTTACTCCTGGACAGATATCGTAGAGAGAAAGAGAGAGATAGATACACACACTGCAGCCGGTATTTAAAAGTCATTCAATTGCCAGGTACGATAGCCATCGACCGTAAAAGTGATTTAGAATTGAAATGCCCAAACTACTAGTGTGGCAGAGGCGAGAAAGATGACATTCAGGCCGGACGATATAAATATATTCTCATATATTTCTCTCGTTTAACTGAAGGGCGAGAGATGTGGTAGATGTATTTGTATACAAAAAGACTTAAGACTTAAATTCCTCCAAATCAGTCAGAACCGGTCATAATGAAACCCCTGCATGACGAGCAGTTTCCCGTAGGGGGGTTAGTGCCGTCAGTGCACCTCATTCGGTGCAATGTAGGCATTACTTAAGATTCCTTGCAGCGTCCCTTCGGCCCCTAGCTGCAACTGTTTTCATTGCTTTTACTGTACCTCCGTTCATATATTCTCTTCCTTCAATCTTACTTTCCTTAACCCTCTCCTAACAATTGTTTCATAGTGCAACTGCTTTGAGGTTTTCCTCCTGTTACACCTTTCAGACCTTTTACTGTCAATTTCCGTTTCAGCGCTGAATGGCCTTAGTTGCCCCAGTGCTTGGCATTATGCAAAAAAATCTATATAAATAAAAATGAAAATGACGAGCAGTTACTCGCTAAGACGATCAAGTTGATTGTTTGGTTGTGTTTTCTGTAGTTGGCTTTAAAAAAACAAAATGGTAAGTTTGACTGTCGAACAAATTCAATTAGATTTTCTCGGTACAATTGCACTAGACACCAACTTTTTTTCTTTATTATGCGAAAATGATTACAACATTCAGCATTACTTACATTTTGGCAAAGTGCAATTAAATTTTAATATCAATTCAAATACAAAGTCAAAATTTATTTGATCAAGCCCAGATTCGCTTTTCAAAATTAACATTTTCCAGATAATTAACTGTTACACATCTCTACACATAAGAGACCTGAGCTACAGAAAATTTTACAATAAATTTACAACATCGGTATTTTTTCTTTTTTTTTACAATTACAATACAAATATTCAACAGACACTTAACTAAAAGGTAAGTAATTTAAAACTCATACTCCAAATACCGTTTCGTGAAATTTTTTGACAAACTTCCTTTGTACACCGTATTTATATTAGACACCAACTGAATGTTTTCCAAATGCTTGGTATACAGGTATTACTGGGCGAGCGACTGATGGCACAATAGTTTTCTTTTACAGAAAACGAAAAAATAAGAAAACGCAATTAAATTAGCTGGATTAAAGTCTAGAGTGAATTCTTGAATTAATCAAATCCAATTACAAGTCCAAAGTGAATTCTTGAGCGCCAACGATACTCAAATTCAATTAAATACATAACAACTCGTTAAATACACTCATTCCGCCGGTGAGTGAGGTAACTTGGTAAGTACAAGTCTGTCTCCTTATAAGTGCGGTGAAGTGCGGACGATACGTAAAACGTGCTACGTGCGGTTGTGGACCTTAGGATTCTTTGCAGCCAACAGACATAAACGTTATATTGGGTAAGCTTTAGTTACACGTTCCAGGTTAGTGGTACGGGTATCGAGGCTCTCTCTCTCTCTCTCTCTCTCTCTCTCTCTCTCTCTCAGTGCAAAGTGTATGCGGAAAGTGTGAGTGAATTCAGAGATAAAAGGGTCGCTGTTGCTATTAAAAATAAATACATTTTAGCTCACTGAAAAGTATCACGAAAGTTTGGAACGTATGTGTGTATGTATGTGTATGTACGCGTTTGTCCGTTAGTGTCCAAAATAAAAACATTACCCTTTTAAAGACGACAAGTATCTAGAACGATTAAAAACGGCTTTCATAGAGAGTAGAGAGAGAAGCGAGCAGCCTGTAAATTAGGCTAATATCACCCACAAAGCTCAAAGCAATTTCCATTTAATGAAAATCTCTATCCTACACGCCAGCAGTTCGTATGTATTTCAATTCTGAATCGCTTTTACACATGATAGACATATTTTAACTGGCAATTAAATGAGAGAAAATCTCTCTCTCTCTCCTTTTTTTTTTTTTTGGTAATGAAAAGAGTCCGTTTCGAAATACTACGGCAAACTGGTCGAATTAAAGCATCGTATTTCCGTGTTAAGCGCGACAGGAATGTAATGGCTTGTGGTTGGGACGGTTTCCAAAAAAAGATGTCACATACATGTTCCAATCAGGTTGACAGCAAGTCGGCAACTTAGCCCATACATGTTACCAACAGGTTGAAAACGAGTAGACAACTTATGCGTGTCACAATCAGGTTTAAAACAAGTCGACAACTTGTACATGTCACAAACAGGTTGAAAACAATTCGACAACTTATCACATACACCACAAACAGGTTAAAACAAGTTAAAACTTGCAACACTTAAAAACTTGGAAAATTTCAAGCACTTATCACATCATATCCCATAGGTTGAAAATCCGGCAACTTATATCATCTCTCCCAATCAGGTTGGAAAATATGTTCAGCAACTTATCATTACATATCCCAATCGGTTGAAAATATGCGGCAATTATATCATACAATCTCCCAACAGGTTGAAAATATGTTGACTAACTTATCCTCATACATGTCCCAATCAGGTTGAGAGTTTGACAACTTGTACTCATACATGTCATCAGGTGAAAATTACTTGACAACTGTTCAAAATGTTACTAAGTGTTTGACAACGCTCGACAACTTAATCACATACACGTTCAAACAGGTTGAAAAACAGTCGATAATTTATCAAATACATGTCACAAACAGGTTTGAAATTAAGTCAATGAAATGTAGGATGCAAACAAATCTTCTTCAAATGATGAAATATATATATATATTATATATATATATATATATATATATATATATATATATAAGGTTGCAAATAGTTAGCATACTCGAAATATATATAAACAAACCATGACTCCCAAATAAAGATCCCAAGAAGCATAAAGTAAAGACTTAATTGAAAGTTAGCACTAGAAAAAAAAAAAACATTTCTCTTCCCTCTCGTAATCTTTGCTGCCTGGAATTCCAGTCGCTTGCCTTCTCTGCTGGAAGGACTGGAAGGAAATGTTGAAATAGTTATTGGTGGGTCTTTAAAATCTCGACGACTTTCGCTGCATATGGGGAGAAAGGTGCTTTCCCGAGCAATTAAGGAAGTCCTTTCTCTTCATTCTTGCCAGACTTTCACTCTCTCGCGAAATACTGACCTCTAAATGTAGGGATCTGTAGTATTTTTATAGACAGAAGGCAGAGTTTTAGTTGATATGAATTCATATAATTGTTCCAGGTGAATTTCATAGCTTTTGCAAATGAATTTTTGCAACACAGGATGAATTTACCATCTCGAAAAGCGTCCTCCACTAGGTGCACTGTAGGCATTATCAAGCAAATACAAAATGCACCTGCCCATAAAACATTTAGCCGCGTCCTATGAAATTCAGCCATGGTTCGCTGGTGGCCTATTCTGTTGGCATCAACAGCGCTGCTAGAAGTACAATTATTGCAGCTAACGTTTTTTGCCTTCTTAAATCAATAAAACTATTGAAGCTAGAAGTGTGCAATTTGGTATGTTTGATGATTGGAGGGTGGATGATCAACGTACCAATTTGCAGCCCTCTAGCCTCAGTAGTTTTTAAGATCTGAGGGCAGACAAAACTTCAAAATCTGAGGGCAGACGGACATACAAAGCCATCACAATAGTTCTCACTTACAGAAAACTAAAAGTGTTTGGCATAACCCTGAAGAACACTAATTTGCCCAAATGGCTTCACATTCGGGCATATGTCAGCACCTTATTGCGACAGAATTCTCTTATGTCACCAATCGCTATACCTCTGCAACTTACCTAGACAACAAACAAAGGCAAAAACCATCAAACAAAGCCAAACAAAACCTCCGCAAACACCTGTCAAACGCACTAACCATTATCCCGTAGCCCGCTTTAATAACATTATATGATAGGGAGGGGGGTTTAACATTATCAGGAGACAATTATCAGGATCATTAGTCATTGTGGGGGTAGGGACACGTCACATGTAAATAATTACAGTATGACAGCTCCCGGGTATCCTAATTACTCTTTGTTTTTGCTCCCTCCGGGGTAAAAAAAAATTATTAACGGGTATTATGTTAATAATACAGTAATGAGGTTCACGTGGATATGTAATGAGGCGATGAATGGGTGGGTGTTGATCGGCTTGTGAGTTTGTAAGTTGGTGTCAGGATTATCATTATTATTATTATTATTATTATTATTATTATTATTATTATTATATTATTATTATTATTATTATTATGTAGGCTATTCGTTGCAACAAATATTTTAAATAATAATATTATTATTATTATTTAAAATATTATAATTATTATTATTATTATTAGTGATGTGATAATTCATGTATTATATATATATATATATATATATATATATATATAATAATATATATGTGTGTGGTGTGTGTGTGTATATATATATATATATATATATATATATATGTGTGTGTGTGTGTGTGTGTGTGTGTGTGTGTGTGCTCAGTCGTAATTTCTTTAAAAGAAACACATAAATTTCCCATTTTACATAGTGCATCACTCTTACAATAAGACATATTAATTCTCTTAAAACAGAACGGGTATATTTTTCACTATTCATCTATCTAATTTCGTAGCGCAAAGTCTACTTTTTTAGAATTGTAGATATTTCGTACAGCACCTACGAATTCGTATGCAGCTTACGACGATGTATTGATGAAAAAATCCTCATTCTGTTCCGTTTATTCAGTGAAGACCGCCATTTACAGAATACCGAGCTCTTTAAGAGGAGAGTATAGTATATTCTATAGAAGACCCTTATTTACTTTAAAAGGATATTTCACACGTTTGAAAGGGATTTTTAAGTTTATATTAATATTTATTTTATGCGTCTCGCTGAGAAGGATTTTCAATGTTATAAAATATTTAATTTATATTTTATGTCCTCCTTTCCCGCAAATGTAACGCCTAGGAGAGGGTATGACCTGAGCTGTAATGCCACAATTTTTGCTCCTAGAAGGTTGACAGAAGTGCCAACACACACACACACAATACTTTGGGGGAGATCATTTAATTTACGAGAGCTTGTCCCCACTGATAAATGACAGTGCAAACTCTTAA
>NC_061104.1:5568755-5581255 GCF_015104395.2 Macrobrachium nipponense
TATGTTACAAATTTTTTTCCGCTTGCCTAATTAAAACTGGATTCTCTCCTGAATTAACTTTAATCTCTCCATTTTTTTAAAACTGAATATTTGAGTCTTATTCCACAGGGCCGGTAAGGATCAAAATTCTTTGTCACTGTTTTGTTCGTAGCTCGGGGTTGTATCCACTAGAACTTTAATCATAAGAGTTGTGGTAGAACCGAAAAGAATTGAAAAGTTGACGGAGTTAACTCGAACAAGGCGTAATCCGACCTCCAGCTTACTGGGGATGCGTGCAAGATTTTCCCCTCACAGTAAAGTTTTAAACGTTATATTCCTAACTTAACGTAAAATAAAACGCGCTAAATCTATGGTCAAATAGAGCCTTGTTTCACCAACGAAAATTAAAATGAATACTCTGTATTTTATTAGCAATAATTCTTCTGTACCGTTTGACATGCACTATTCATTTTTTACATTTTCATTCAAATAAATAAATCATAAATATCCTATCATAAAATTCTTGTATCTTTAACACAACGCAAAACATCTTTTTCAGGCTTTTTTTGTAGGCTTTTCAATAGACCTTTCCTACCCCCCAACAAGAACAGCAATAACACCAACAACAAGGTAGTTTGATAGGCTTACTCCCCGGTAAAGCGAAAAAAAACTACTCACTTGTAGCTATGGAACAATTAGTCTTCAAATCCTGCCCCCCGAAAAAGAGTTAATTCACCTTAAGGAATAAATTATTTGTAATGCTTAATAAAGGTTGTAAAGTAATTAGATGGATGTTGTTATTCATATTGAATAAAATTTTCAATTGCTATTTATATTAACGCCTCAATGACGTGGTGTCGTGGTCTTGGCCTGCCACCTCGGTGGCCGTGATTTCGATTCTCGGGCATTCCATTGAGGGGTTACAGATGTGTCTTTCTGGTGATAGAAGTTCACTCTTGATGTGGTTCGGAAGTCACGTAAAGCCGTTGGTCCCGTTGCTGAATAACCACTGGTTCCATGCAACGTAAAACACCATACAAACAAACAAACAATTCGCAATTTGATTTTTTTTATAAGTTAAGTCGTAAGCTGGAATAATTCTTATTGTGCAGTTGATGATAGAGGTATCTACCTCCATATTATATATATATATATATATATATATATATATATATATATATATATATATATATATATATATATATGTATATATAACTTAGCTAAGGTCACATATTTCAATTTCAGGGATGCTTGGTACTGACTATACACTGATGGCCAATCTTCTAGTTCTCGTCGTTTACAACACCTTCACAGCTCAGGCCCGATGATGACGTCAGCTCGCTTAAAACCAGGTAGGTCAAAAACGTGGGTTATCCTAGGTTATTTTGCATAGGGCATCTTAGCTTACGCCAAGTGTGAGTGATGATTCAGTTAGTTGAGAGTTAAGCAGTGGCTTGCGAAGACATTAAAAAGAAGAAAGGAGAGATATGAAAATGAAAAATAAAATAAAGTTAAATGAAGGAAATGATGAAGAACGTAGAAGATAGGAGACTTTCGATAGAATGTTGTGAAATAAAAAAAAAGTAAAAGCCAGTGAAAATAGGCCTATTAGATTCTGTCTTATTGTAGTCTATAACATCGAAAAAAATATATCATACACTATTTATATGATGTTTTGTGGGTCAGTTGATAAATAGGCCTATTAGATTGTGTGTCTTATTGTAATCTAATAACATCGAAAATAGTATATGGAACACTATTTACAATGTGAGAAAGAAATTATATATATATATATATATATATATATATATATATATATATAAATATATATATATATATATATATATATATATATATGTACATAGGGATTTTGATTAATAATATATTGTTCGTGCATTCTCTGTAACCTATGGAATGTGGAGGAACAGTGCAGAGATAACGACCCGAGAGTAGCTGATGAATGAGATTCTAGGGATGGCGTTGAGATAAAAATGCTTAATTCAGGAAGTCAATGTACGACAGTGTATGAACTCTTCTCAAAGTGCATTTTGTGAAACTATATGCAGCTAGAACCGCGAGGCGTTATCGAACTGTGTGTTCGTATGTGCTGTGTGCGCCTCTTCTATTCATAATGTATCACTAGCCAAGTTTATGGGAAGGACTTGCACAGACATTCGGGGGAGGAAGGCGAAGCCACGATGGCGGGTGCCAAAGTGTTTTTATTTATCAGTGAGTGATATTCCGGTTGGAATGGGTAAGTGTTACCTTTACTTAGCCAAAGGGATGGCTTGTTGATATCTTGTAAGATGTTCCATTTTATTAACTTTGTCTTTAAACTGTGTGTGTACTTACCGAGATGTGTTCTGTATCTTTGAACAGACGGATCTGGGAATACGGGGGACAGAGTTCCCAGGGAGAGGTGTGGACTTTTGGGTGACTTGACAATGAGTTGTTTTAGGGTTAGTCTGTAAGACTGGATTACTTAGTTAATTGATTTAGTTATTCTTGTAAACTAAACGTTATGTTATGATGCAACTCTCTCATTTCATTACCTGTTAGAATGGAGAGAAAGAGGTGGAGAGAGAGAGAGAGAGATAGGGGTCTGCCTTCCGTTTCGTGTCCACGCTTACCTTATGAATACTGGAGGGATAATCCCCCCATGTTATAGTGGTGGCAGACGGTTAAAGAGGGGATATAAAAGTTTTCTTGCTTTTCTATGCCTGGGAACGCTAATGAAGAGATGGTTGGCCAGTTAGAAAATAAAAAGGGTAGAGAAACTGTCCGTCCGTGAGATGGGGGGACGAGGAAAGAAAATTTCTATTAAGGTCATCAAATTTGCCCGTACCGAGATTCTTCAGGGTGGGAGGTCGTGAAGTGACAAGCAACTCAGTCTAGTCATGAGTGAGTGTTGTAGGGGTCATCCTCACCGGTCGCGTTTGTATTGTGCCGACGAGATTTACGTATTCTACGAAGAATTTCGAGTTCCTTTTGTTCCCATTATGGAGTGGTGAGTGTTAAACTATTGTTTTGAAGGAGTGGGTTTTTGTTTAAATATTTCAGGGTTATGGGATTGGTTCAAGAGGTCAACAATTTTTCTTGTCTTTGCCCCATAGTGACGTGTTTTCTTTATTTGCACGTGTTTATAATAGACGTATGCATTCGTCTTTTGTTTAAAACATAGGAGTGTATTTTTTCCTATGCATGGGAACTGTGCTTAGATAAGCATATTTGGTCTTAGGTGGGACACAGAGCGCCACAATTTTACGGGCTCAGCACATTTCTCTGCAGAGAGGCGCCTTGTATTGCGGAGGGTAACGGCATCCCTCGGGGGGATAGTAGCATGGAAGGTACCACTAGCCTCCCCGAGAGATAGTGCAGGGATGGGGATACTGCTGGTATGCCTCGGGGGAGTGTTCTGCCGCTCGACTGAGGGGTTGTTCTCACGGGGGGGGAGAAATTTTTTTTCTCAGTGTGGGTGAACTCCCCCTTTTCCTTTTTTTTTTTTTTTTTTTTCTTTGTGTTGGGGTATGGGTCTGGCCTTGACATTGAATGCTAAGATATCAGCTGATTGATTAGTTGATGAAGTGAAATGGCCGTAGAGTTTCTTTTTTAGAAAAGAGATTTTTTTTCTCTCTTGGAGGAGAGAAAAGGAAATAGAAAAGAGATTTTTCTTTTCCGAAAATGAGGGGAAAAGTAGTTAACATGCACGGGATGTGTTATATGTTTCTTTGTGCCTTGAAAGACACAAATATAAGGGGGATACACAGATTTTTTTTTTTATTGTGTTGGAGAAATTACTTTGAAATGCCGATGATTGGTGTTGTATCTGTGTTGTGTGGCAATGGTGTTATGTCATGGTGTTGCATGCTGGAGAAATTGTATGTCATAGGATTCAGCAATACTGTTGTATGGCTATTTGAATTTCACCCTTACTTGAGATCTTTGCAAGAGAATTATTGCTATGGAGAGTTATTATTATTATTATTATTAATTGTTATACTTGAGATGTGTCACGGGAGGTTTGCTTAAGTATAATTATCATTACGGGAGAATTGTTTTGCGAGAGATTTGAGATATTTCATGGGAGATTATTTGATAATTATTACAGATAATTATTCAAGGAGAATTATTACAATGAATTAATGGGAGAAAGGTCTTGTGTTAATTATTTGTTGAGTTTTGTAACTTTGGAGAATATTTTCAGTGATTCACGGGGATGAGTTTTGCTGAATCTTGATGAATCTGACTGAATCTTGGTGAATTGTGTGAAATTTGCTGAATTTTTTGCTGAATTTTGGAGAATGGACAAGCATTAACATTGGTGATATTTTTTGTACTGATACTGATGATTTTGATGGTAGCAATTTTTTTGGTGATTTTGTGATTATGATATTTCTGATACTGATTTTTATATACTAATACGTGGGTGTTTTAATGCTGTCAAGGGATGGAGGTGAAATCTTTTTTGATTATGGGAAGAAACTAACAAACACATTTTAGTTTTTTTTTTTCTTTTTTCTTTTTTTTTATGAGTTCAGCAGATAATTGCTTGACATCTAGTTGAGTTACGGGAGATAGTTAATGGTGCCGTTGATTTTTCTTTTCTCCTTTTTTGGAAATTAGCTGTCACTGACACAAGTTTTTTTTTTACCAAGGGTGAATTTGAATTATTTTTTTTCTCTCCAGTTAGTGTAATATTATCTCAGTTCGTGACTTAGAGTCATTGTTCGGGGAACGTGTTCGTGTTTTAGCTATTTGATGCTATATAGAATGAGTCTTTTGGGAGAATTTTTGCACGTTTTGAATGCATACGTAATGGCACTACATTTTTTCTCTGGATATTTATGTTCCAGAAATTGTGAGTTTTCTTGCACAATACATTAGTTGTATTTGTGACAAATTTGTGAGAGATAGGAAACTTGGTTAAGTTTTTCTAGTGGCTTATGTCGTAGTGCATATGGGGAAGTCTTTGCTTAGACACTTTGAATTTGGAATTCTGTTACAATGACTTGTGCACATTGGTGATTTTTTCTAGAATTTTCTAGGGGCAGTTTTATTTGCCGAGTTTTTGCCCTTTTAGCAGTTATGCTAAATGGAGTGGGTTTTTATAGTTTTTTTTACTATAACATTGAGTTATTCTCTGGAGAATTGGAGTTAGAAATTGAGATATAATTGAGTATATTATTTTGGAGTTATATTTGAGATATAATATATGGGGAGACATATTTTTTGGCCATTTTTTATATTTGCCAATAGTGGTATGAGCTATGTTTAGTTCAATTATTTTGCAGCCATCTTTGTTGCAAATGGAGACACATATTTGGAGATTATGGGGGCAATATTGGTGAGTATGTGAGTTAGTTGCCTTGAGTGCATATTTTTTTTTGGAGATGGGATTTCATTTTTTGATATTCCTTTTTTTGGGTTTGGAGACATATTTTTTTGGAGCCTGTTTTGTTCCACATGGAGTTATTGGGGAAATAGAGGTAAATATTTTGTATTTGCCGAAATAGAGGTGATTATTCTCTATTCCTGGAGTGGTGTCTTTTTTTTTTTTACTGACATGTGGCTATTAGAGAAATAAGAGATAATATAAGGGGGTTGGTTATTAACCAAATGGAGGAAATATTTTTATAACCAGAGTGGTGTTATTATTAATATGGTGTCTCATAATGGAGTTGGAATTAATCTTTGGCGGGGTGACTCCCTTTTTTTTTGTGGCGGTTATGGAGGTTTTTTTTTTCGAGACAAGAGGAGATTTCTGAGGTTCTTTTTTTTTATTTCGTGACTTATTTAGAGAGAAGTGGCATTACTGCATTAAGAGTCATTTGGAGATGTGTGTGCATTTGTTATGTTCACAAGTGTGTTATTCTTGGAGAAATATAATTTGGGAAAAGTCATGTTGAGAGAATAAGTCTTCGAGTCAAAATTTTTGAAACACATTAGTCATATCCTGGAGTTAATTCTGTGAAATGTGTCAGTTAGAACCTTTTTTTTTCTTGCGAATCATGAGTTTCCAAACTTATGTGTCTTACTAGACAATTTTGTGCTGTTGTTTGAGCATGCGTCGCAGGCGATTTTTCTGCTGACAAGCGATGTGATGAGCCGTGTGCTGATTCTTTTCCTCTGATGGTGACAGATCAGAATCTTGCAATATCTGGAAATGTTGGCTATAGCATTTCACGAACGCATGTGTGAGAGTTTGCTTTCTGGCAAATTCCGTGGCTTTACATGGAGCATTTCTTGGGGAAATACGCGGGAGTTATGCATATTATACATGATTATGTATTTTGTGATTGGGGAAACTTATTTGTGATTATCTTTTTTTTATTGTTTTTCTTCCTTTTCCTTGAGAGATATGATTTGGGGATTGAGCTTCAGTAGCATTTCTTTTTTGGACGGGAGATTTGATTTTACCGGAGGTGTAATTTTTCGAGGTTGTTACTTAAGTAATGGGAGTTTGACATTAAGTCTCATTGTGATTCTTATTGAAGCAAGTAAAGGGGTTTTTGCTGTTAAAAGTTGGGGGATTTTTGCTGATTTTGATTGAGTGGGAGTTTGAGAGAATATTTTTTTTGGGTCTGGGTATGTTACGAGATACTTTCTTTTTTTTTTCTTGGGCTTATTACGATTTTGTCTTCTTTTTTTTTTCTCTTGTGAGCACATTCGAGTTCGAAATGTGAGTGCAGAATTCCGTGGAGTTGCTGTGATTTGAGTTGTGTGTTTGCTGATGTGCGAGTTTGGAGAATTGAGTTGGAGAACTTGATGTTTTTTTCTTAGAGAGTTGTGATAATGACTTATGATTAGTAGTCATATTAAGGGAGTTAATTGGGAGACGTTCAGTTAGTATTTTCTGACCTTTTGAGATCATTGTTTGATAGTGGTAGTATGTTTGGGTTAATTTTCTTGGATTGACCAAAGACTTGACTGACATACTAACACACACCCGAAAAGTCGTTCCCCGACGCCAGCAAGACGTCCACCAGCTGTGCCGAGAGGTTGCTGTTATTTTACCCCAGGGTGATTACAAGTATTCCATGATGGGTGATCGCGAGAATTCTACAGCGTGTTTTTTTGGGGATCTACAAGAGCCGTTGAGAGTCTTCTACGATGAGGGAGGCATTCCGTCTTCCTACAGTTGCTACAGCCTGCTATAGCCTGTTGCTGTTTGTTCAGTTACTTGCAGACAAGCGAAAGAGATATTCAAGAATCCTAATGCAGAAAATATGAGAGAAAATGCGTCTTGTGTTGGGAGATTAAAGCGTGATAAGACTTTATTTTATAATGCCAGAGACGTGCAGTTTTACTTATTTTATTTTTAAGCCGGCCAGTGTTTTGTATTTAAGCAATTTTGCTAGGCAGGGGCTAGCAATTATAGGTGGCTGAGCTATCTGTAAGACATAGGGATTTTGATTAATAATATATTGTTTGTGCATTCTCTGTAACCTATGGAATGGTGGAGGACAGTGCAGAGATAACGACCTGAGAGTAGCTGATGAATGAGATTCTAGGGGATGGCGTGAGATAAAAATGCTTAATTCAGGAAGTCAATGTACGACAGTGTATGAACTCTTCTCAAAGTGCATTTGTGAAACTAGATGCAGCTAGAACGCGAGGCGTTATCGAACTGTGTGTTCGTATGTGCGTGTGCGCCTCTTCTATTTCATAATGTATCCAACTAGCCAACGTTTAGGTGGGAAAAGACTTGCACAGACATTCGGGGGAGGAAGGCGAAGCCACGATGGCGGGTGCCAAAGTGTTTTTATTTTATCAGTGAGTGATATTCCGGTTGGGAATGGGTAAGTGTTACCTTTACTTTAGCCAAAGGGATGGCTTGTTTGATATCTTGTAAGATGTTCCATTTTATTAACTTTGTCTTTAAACTTGTGTGTGTACTTACCGAGATGTGTTTCTGTATCTTTGAACAGACGGATCTGGGAATACCGGGGGACAGAGTTCCAGGGAGTAGGTGTGGACTTTTGGGTGACTTGACAACGAGTTGTTTTGGGTTAGTCTGTAAGACTGGATTACTTAGTTAATTGATTTAGTTATTCTTGTAAAATAAAACGTTATGTTATGATGCAACTCTCTCATTTTCATTACCTGTTAGAATGGAGAGAAAGAGGTGGAGGAGAGAGAGAGAGAGAGATAGGGGTCTGCCTTCCGTTTCGTGTCATGCTTACCTTATGAATACTGGAGGGATAATCATGTATATATATATATATATATATATATATATATGATATATATGATATATATATATATATATATATTACACTATATATATATAGATATATATATATATATATATATGTATATGATATATATATATATATATATATAATATATATATATATATATATATATATATATATATATATCTATATATATATATATATATGTTATATAGTATATATATATATACATATATATTATATATTATATATATATATATATATATATATATATATTATATATATATATATATATATATATATATAGTATATTATGAGTAATATTTTTATATTCCTTACCTTCCTGTATATCAACAACCTTATTCTCTCAAATCCAGGTCCTGCAGAAAATGTAGTAGTACGCCTTATCACCAGAGTGTAAAAAAGAATATTCCCACATTCTTAGGAATGGAGTGACGATTCCCGGGAAATTCCGAGGGGCTATAAGCTGCCGAATAATCCGGAATTATAATCCGGAATTATGTATGAGGACTGGTTGTCAGTGCTGGGGTCTTTTTTTCTTTCTCTTTACAGGCAATAATTTACGCGTCAGAGAAAGAATTATAATTCTGGGGTGAGGTTCTTTTTTCTTGTGGACAGAAATAGGTAATATTATAGGGAATATTCAAACGTTCTCACTATATTGTTTCCCCGAAATAAAAATAAAAATTACGTTTGTTAGGACAATGCGACGGGGAAAAAATAATGTATAGTCTATATTCTCGATTGAGTTTACAATAATAATTTCATCTGCCTTTCAAAACAGCGGGTGTGAGTTGCG
This sequence comes from Macrobrachium nipponense, assembly GCF_015104395.2. Lineage (NCBI taxonomy): Eukaryota > Metazoa > Arthropoda > Malacostraca > Decapoda > Palaemonidae > Macrobrachium > Macrobrachium nipponense. The sequence continues at coordinate 5,577,750 of NC_061104.1, forward strand.
TCTGAATTATTTTGTCATGGCAGCTATTGTTGGTGGAGGTATATATGTATTATATATATGTATATATATATATATATATATATATATATATATATATATATATATGTGTGTGTGGTGTGTGTGTGTGTGTGTGTGTGTGTGTGTGTGTAATTTTTTTTTTAATAAGGACATATCGGCCAGGCAGCAAATAATTAGGTGTCGAGTGATACAGAAACTATCTATTTCGGAACAATAACTGTTCAATTTGGGATGGATTGGTCAGCCTTGACGGAGATTTGCGTTTCGTGTAGGCTCTTTGTTATTTATGAATTAGTTTACTTCTGGGGTAAGGGGAGTTTTTGTAAAAAAAAAAAAAAAAAAAAAAAAAACACATTCGCGGAGATATATTTCTCGCGTGACAAAAACATCAACAGTTTCATAGAATCGTGACTTGTCTGAATAGAGCCAATCAGGAATGAGGTGTGAAAGTTTGGACTAGATGAGGCAAAATCATTTTCTTGATATTGTGAGAAAATAAAGAAAATAGAATCAATTATTCGGGCCATATTGAAAAAAAAAAAAAAGTTTCCTCTCTCTCTCTCTCTCTCTCTCTCTTCTCTCTCTCTCTCTCTCTCTCTCCTGGAAATAATTTTTTCTGCAGAATCATAAACAGAAAAACACTCCCCCATTTTTCATTTGATTGACGTCTTCCTTGATAATCTGAGACATAGAAGGTAGTACAAATGATATGATAATTTATGAGACAATAATCAAGAGTAATGGAAACCATTAGCATGGGGAACTTTGCTGGAATTTCCAGCCAGCGGGGAGAATAATTTCCAGTTGGTAATTTGCCGTGGAATACAGACATGGCCTCTTTTACGACATTTGCATTATAATTATGACAGTTCGTTTGCCTTCTGGAACTTGATCAGAGTTCTTTGATAAATCGAAGTAATTAGAGTACATTTTTTTTACTTTATTTTTTTTATTTTTTTTTATTTTTATTTTTTGTAATCTAACAAGAGAATATTTTTGAGTTTCATCTTAAGCAACCAATTAGAAAGAATTTTTTTTTATTTTTATGCATTTATTTATTTATTTCTTTTCACTAGCAAGATAATATTTTGAGTTTCATTCCTTAGCAGGTCATTTCGAAATACAGAATGAGCCAATGAGAAAGACTTTTTATTTATTTTTTATTTATTATTTATTTATCTATCTATCTATTTTGGTAATTTAACAAGATACATATTTTTGAGTTCCATCCTAAGGAAGTCATTTCGAAATACAGAATGCTAAACAATTACATTTTTTATTTATTTATTCTTTATTTATTTATTTATTATTTATTTTATTTTGGTACTCTAACAAGAGAAAAATTTTGATTTCACCCTAAGCAAATAAAACAAAATAAAATCGAAATACAGATTTCGAAAACGGTCCAAAAATAATTGGAAGAACTCACGCTACACTGAGACAGGTAGAAATTGTTTAAAAAATAAACCTAAAAAAAGTAGTATTTTATACTTTCATTTATAACAATGTCACATATTGTTCGGACCGCTGTGCCATTCTATAAGGAAAAAAGATTCCGGATTCCTGCCTCCGGAAAATATAAATTTCACAAATGTCATAATTTCGTGAATTCCTGTTTCCAGATCGACTCGAAATTCACGTTAAATAAAAAATTTTTAAAAAATATAGCCATCATTATTTCGTACTACAGAGTGTGGGAGAATTTTGACACCGTCCCATTGTATAGAGATCATATCACATTTATGTTTTTTTAAATAAACAATTACGGCCTAAATGGCTGTCCGCACGAATGGCGCCATTTAAAGGGGCTGGAATACTGGACTGGAATATTCCTGGCCACCCCACACCCTATTTTTCTTTCCAATTTCATTGGGGGGATTATGTATGGCATTCTTCAGTGTATTTTCTTTCTGTTCTTGAGTGTTGAGTTTTTAATATATTTTTTTTTTTTTGTTTATTGCTGCCGTTTAATCTACAGTAAGACAATGAAGCAATGACGATCAGTTCTAAGACAATGAAGAAAATGAAAAGGATACCAATAACGACGATGAAAACAATGACAATGACTCATTTCTAAGACAATGACGTCAGTTCAAAGACTTTGAGCACAATGACTCCAGTTCTAAAAAAACAATGAAGACAATGACGTCAGTCTAAGACAGTGAACATAATGACATCAGTTCTTAGGTCATGAAGGCAATGACTTCAGTTCTAAGATAATGAACACAATGACGTCAGTTCCAAGAAAATTAAGTAAAGGACAATCAGTTCAAAGAACAATGAAGACAATTTACATCAGTTCTAAGACATTGAACACAATGACGTCAGTCCTTAGGTCATGAAGACAATGACATCAGTAGGAAGACAATGAAGACAACGATACCAATACTAAGACAATGTTATCAATATGAAGACAGTGGTAATGCCAGTACAATGAAGACAATGATATCAATAGTAAGATAATGAAAACAATGCTAGCGATACAAAACGACAATGACGATAATGACATCAGTGAGAAGAATAATCGTACAGTGAATACAATGATATCAGGTGCATTATTATTCAGAATTACGCCAAAGGTACAATGAAAAACTTGCTTTTGGGTGGCAATAATGGAGGTCAAACTATTGATATCGGAATCTTTGTTTTCAGTGCAGGTTTTTATGTTTATTTTATCTTATTTATTATTTTATTTATTTTTGTGGAATGGCGGATAATGGAATATAGATTTTTCATTTAACGTTACAAAAGTACTCTCTCTCTCTCTCTCTCTCTCTCTCTCCCTCTCTCTCTTTCTATATATATATATATTATATATATATATATATATATATATATATATATATATATATATATTATATATATATAATATATATATATATAAATATATAGTATATATATATATATATATAATATATAATATCTATAATATATATATATATATATAATAAATATATATATATATATACTATATATATATATATATATATATATATATATTATATACATATATATATGTGTATATATAAACAAAAACATGGAATATATTCGTATTTGTAGAATCATTCTTCCAAAAAAAACAAAAAACACTTTGAAGAATTCCATACATAATTTGCCAGTGAAATTGCGCTCTGTAAAAAAAATGGGGTGTGGGGTGGCCTGGAATATTCCAGTCCAGTATTCCAGCCCCTTTAAATGGCGCCATTTGTGCGGACGACATTTAGGCCGTAATTGTTTATTTTAAAAAAAAAAAAACATAAATGTTTGTGATATGATCTCTATCCACAATGGGACGGTGTCAAAATTTTATTCCCACACGCTGTTATTACGAAATAATGATAGCTATTTTTGTTTTTTTTCTTTTTTTTATTTAACGTGAATTTCGAGTCGATCTGGAAACGTAAATTCATGAGATTTATGACATTTTTGAAATTTATATTTTTCAGGGGCAAGAATTTTTTTCCCATTATAGAAAGGTATCGTGGTTT
>NC_061104.1:5586255-5591255 GCF_015104395.2 Macrobrachium nipponense
CCACGTAATATCATGGATTTAAGGACTCATCATTTACTCTTTTCAAATTTCCCTATAGAGAAGTCCGGAATAAGACTCTCAGGCATAGGGAATAATGAATTAAATGTGGTAGGAATAACTCAAGTCCAGTAATATCCAATTTGACGGGCATGTACTGATTTCTTCTGATAGGAAATCATTTACAGTCATTAAAGACTTAGATAAACTCACTCACTGTTCAGAAGCCATGAATAATAAATTTGTACAGCCGACTCTTTTGAATTCTATCCTATATCAACGGATTCATGTGAGTTAGGCATAGTTTGCTAAACGGGCTCTCTCTCTCATTTACAAACGAAGGGTGTCTGGGCGGGAAAACTTTATCCCTTTACAGTAATTTTAAATTCAAATTACAGGATGAATAATGGTTCCTGGATCCGTACGATAAAAGCCGGATTCAAAACGTAGTATGTCCGGATGGGACCACCGCCCATTCCCCTATCTTTTTAGCAGCTGATGTTGTACGGGGACATCTACAAACTACACCGTCAGAGGGGTCAACACGATAATACGTGAGAAGGCGTATTTTGCGAACTATACTTGGGCGTCTACAATCATCCCATCACTACCTCTCCCATACAACGCGCGGGTGGCTCATCGTTTGACGCAACTGGCTGAGATGAACCACGCGTCACCGACTTATGCAGGTGGAGAAAATCTTCGTTACTACATTCTGCTGGCCGTGTTCAGCGTGACGGCCATATTGGTTATCGCCGTCAACATCTTGCTTGGCGTAGGCTGAGGCGTAAACAGAAGGATCTCCAAGGAAAAAAAAACGTATTGTCCCGTCTTGATGACGTACCCGTTAAACTCAAGTCGTTTGAGTTTAGGCTGCTGAACTGGCCACTTCATTTTGTGCCTAGGGAAATTGTCTGGAATTGTGTTGTGTGTGAAAAGCGGTCCGTAGCTGGCAAAAATGTAGGACAAGAAAGACTCACGCCTTTGCATTTGAACAGTTAAAGTATCTCCCGGGCGGCACGTAATAAAATATATAGCCCAATATTATACATTAATATACTCCTAAGGTATTTTTCGGGCACCTAATAAAATATACCAGCCCTATATATTGCATTTGTGCACAATTACACAGTTACTATTATTACCATTGTCAATTATATTTATCTATTACAAAGAGTGACAGTACTCTTTAACAATTATCCCATGATCATGCTATAATCTCACCTGATCGATATTATTTGAATGTTCGTTTACGATACTCATTATTTGATTGATTGAAGATAACTGACTGCAAAGTTCGGACAAAGCTAATTCGGTTTTGTGTTGCAAAACTCAATTCTTTTATTTTTGATTATTTATCTTAAGGCGATTTTGAAATTCCTAAGGCCTAAATTCGCAACAGATCCTAAGATGTTTAGTCCAGCCAGAATAAGCGGGTTGCGGCGTTCGAGAGTATTGTGCCGCACAGACCACATCGCAGGTCACGAGCAAGTTCCTCTGCCTCGGCGGTTTTATTTTGTATGTCATAAGACAACATTTCCGCGACGCTTAGGGTTTGAGTAGCGAAATCTTCTGAGTTAGCATGAAAATTACGTTCGTGCATTTCCTTAAGCGAAATAGCAAACCTCATCAGGTCATTCTTTAAGTTAAGGACGTCATCTTCAGGCAAAAATATAGCGTGCATATCTACTTCTATGACTATATTACTTGACACGATGAATACATCATCTGTTCTCTCGATAATCGAGCCATGATTAAATTCTATTTCTTTCTTCTGTCTGTAATAGTTCAGCACTCCAGCCCAGATCTTCCTGTTCAGATATAGTTTTAACAATGGGCGTGGAGGTTGAGATACCTATTAATTCAGCTAATGGCTCGGTACAAGATGAAGAGGGGTTGCGTGATAATGCGTCAGCAATGATATTTGCTTTCCCAGGTAAATACCCGATCCTCGCGCCAAAGTCCTGGATGATCATGTGCCACCGAGTTCGCTTAGGGCTGTGACTAAAGCCTTTAAAGAAGTCGGTTAGGGGCTTATGATCAGTGAGAACCTTGACGGGATAACCGTATATTATGAATTTAAAATGCACGAGTGAATTAACAATAGCGAGCCCTTCCTTGTCTATTACTGCATATTACTTTCGGAAGGTCTCAGTTTACGTGAATAAAAAGCTATAGGGAAAAAATCTGTTTATCATATTGTTGAAGCAATACCCCCCCCTTTACCTACTCCTAGGTCTGAGGCGTCTGTTGCTATGAAAAAATTCCTTACCGAAGTCAGGAAATTTCAAGATAGGAGAACTACACAGTTCATCTTTCAATTTATCGAACGCCTGTTGATGAATTTCAGACCATATGAAATCTACGCCCTTTTTTATAAGATCGGTTAGGGGAGCGGCTATGATTGAGTAGTTGCGTATAAAGCGGCGATAATAGCCACTACATCCTAAAAATTGCTGTATTCCCTTGACGTTAGTAGGTATCGGAAAGTTACGGATAGCCGACACCTTATCATGGACGACTTTAAGGACTTCACTAGAAACCGTGAAACCTAAATAGAGACTAATTCTGTTTAAAAAAATTCACACTTACTTATCTTTACCCTTAAATTAACGAAGATTTTCTCCACCTGCAAAAGTCCGGTGACGCCGTGGTTCATCTCAGCCAGTTGCGTCAAACGATGAGCCACCCGCGCGTTGTATGGGAGAGGTAGTGATGGGATGATTGTAGACGCCCAAAGTATAGTTCGCAAAATACGCCTTCTCACATATTATCGTGTTGACCCCTCTGACAGTGTAGTTTGTAGATGTCCCCGTACACCATCAGCTGCTACAAAGATAGGGGAATGGGCGGTGGTCCCATCCGGACATACTACGTTGAATCCGGCTTTTATCGTAACGGGATCCAGGAACCAGAATGTAGTAACCACTATTCTTAATCAGGTTACCTATTATCATATTAATCAGGTTACCTATTATCATATTATCATGTATACATGTTAATCTTTTGATTTTTACCTTTTTATTATTTTTATTTTTGGGTACCTATTCATTATTATTAACACACATGGATCTAGATTTTCCATGCATTTATCTTTGTTTATGGATATGTCAAAAGGGTATGTAACAGAAACCTTTTTATGCATTTAATCACTTATTATGTTTATAACTAAACATATGTTACGAGCACGCTCCAATAAGAAACAATGTTTAAAGTAACTTTGTTATTCAAGGCTTGAATAGGTAGCAGTCCGAGACCTAATGTAATAAATACATTATTTCATATACAGTATCTGTAAATAAAAACCCATGACCTGAGTCATGGCATTAGGAGGGAGGGTCCTACGTGACCAATGCAGATCTAGATTACGCTATGCGCTGTCTGCAGTAGCCTGGTTTAGCTCTGTACATTGTCAGCATTTTATATAATGATAACTTTGCACAACAACTTCCATGGGAAGCGGTTGACCTGTTAACCTACGCCGGAAACTTGTAACTTCCGAGCCGGCGGACTACATATGTTTTTATATGAATCGCTGAGATAGCTAATGTTCCGCTATCGACGTGATGCTTTTGAATGGGAGTTCCGTGCCAGCATTCAAACATATCGGTCTCCCGACCGATCTGCATCTCTTAGTATGGAGTTACAGAATAAAGTTGTTATATCTGTATTCACTTATCTGTTTGAATCCTCTCCTTTAGTTAAGAACCACTCTACTAAGATATCACAAGGGGAGATGGAAGGAACCAGAAAATACTTACGAATGACAGTCGTAAGGAGAAACAAAAAAAGTCTTTCGCAAAAGCGAAGAGACTTAGAATATATATATACACTCATAGGCTTCAGGTCTATGTATAGGCGCAGTTAATATAGCTAATGTATGTTCGTATGTATACTGTATCATTCGATATATTTTCAGTGTTACGTAGATATTTTTGTTTTTATTAGTCTACCATTTATAATAGAAATGTGCCATTTACAAGAGAAAAGTTTGCAATTTATAGTAATAAATTTGTCGTTTAAAGTAGGAATTTTGCTTTTTAAAATGGAAAGTAACTTGCCATTTGCAATAAAAAAGAGCAATTTTTGCCATTTAAGATAGATAGAGACTTTGTCATTTACAATAAAAAGTTGGCCATTTAAACAGAAATTCTGCCTTTCAGTTTAAAGAAGTTTATCATTTAAAATGTATATATATAACATAGATATATACATAAAAAAGGAGGTAATATTTAGAAAATTAAGCAAACTCTATTCATTTATACAGAAATATACATATACATACATATCGAAAACACCATGCAAAATATTAAAGCAAATTCATTCAAACATGTTTACACACATAGTATATATATATATTAATATACGTATACACAAAAAACAAAAAAAAGTGCAGAAAAAAAAAAAAAAGCATAAAACAAAGTATTTAGCAAACTACTCACAAATCCCAACTTATTTGGAAGACAAACAAATAAACAAACAAACGAACAAAAATAAGAAAAACTCCTAGGGTGTCTCGTTAATGGAAGACACTTATACCAGGATTAATAATATATAATCAGAACGCTTTGCAATTCACTTTTGATTAAGACAGAGGATTCTGAGAGAGAGAGAGAGAGAGAGAGAGAGTAGAGAGAGAGAGAGACTTCCATTTGGCAATATCATTAACTATTAATGATTTCCCCGGGCTTGGTCTCGCTATCTCCCTATTCTTAGTATCATTTATGCACCCGAATGAGACACTTGATAAATTATATATACCTGTTCCGGCATCATAATATCTGACGCTGTTTAATGATCGGTTACGTTCTCTCCGTTTTGTTTGTGACGCGTAGCTTTTTCTGTGGATAATAGACGAAATTTCTTGCATCTAAGACGACTATTCAAAATGCCCAGATGGCGTTTCAGTTTTAAATGGCAAACTATCTATTTCAGATGGTAAATTATGCTATTTTAAATGGAAAAATTCCTATCTTAAGTATAAATTTATTTACATTTTAAAT
>NC_061104.1:5593755-5596255 GCF_015104395.2 Macrobrachium nipponense
TATATATATATATATATATATATATATATATACTATATATATATATATATATATATATATATATAGATAGATAGATAGATAGATAGATAGATAGATACATGTATATATATATATCTATATATATTTATATATATATATATATATATATATATATATATATATATATATATATATATAAGAGACCTCAAGTACTCGGCGTTATGACAAAGAGGCAATTTCGATATTTTCTGGAACAAAATTTCTAATGGTGAGAAAAATTGGTTGAAGTTGGGGTCTATAACTTGGGAGTAGAAATCCAACTTCCAATCCTAAAGAAAGAAGAAACTCTTCCCTTTTCGATAAAACCCGCCTTGGACAAAACTAAAAACAGAATTTCTATTATTGTTAAAATCAGGAATGGATATGCCTAAACCTTGTAATTTCCTATTGTGTCTAGTCTCCACGTTTCTGTGTAAAAATAAACAGGGTAATTATTACACAGTTTGGTAAAAATAAAATGATCAATTAACGTTAATGAACCTTGTAACATGGATTTGTATTCAGTAGTTAACTACTGGAATTTCTTTAAATCTTTATACTTTGAATTTATCTCAATGTCTAATAATTTTGCAATCATGTCATGGTAAAATTCTGAGCGATACAGTGAAGATTTGTAGATTTTAAATTTCACGAACCTAGGAAGAATATTATTAAACTGGCAATATTGAAGAAATCTGAGGTCCGCAGTTTAGTCTTTTCCCAGCTTTTTAGTATATTTTCCAGAAGGCGGCAACTGTTAAACAACTGTGAGCTGTATCTTGTCCTTATTAATTCGTGGAAGTTGCTAATTCTCGAGATCTCAATCGGAAGATGAATAGGAACACGAAAAAGAAGCTTTAAAAAAAAACAGCATGATGTCCAGTCCTTGCAGTAAGGTCCCATAAACAGAAGAATCATAGGGGTAGCAGACCCGACCAATAAAGGCATGTCTTTCACAAGTATCGTTTATTACGCCAACGTTTCACATCACATGATGCATCCTCAAGGCTGGAAATTATATACTCTGAATATTAAAACATCACTCACTCATAAAAAACCTAAAAAAGCACAAAAAATATTTGACATTTACAAATAGAAACAATTAAAACGAGAACTCGGATGGGACACAAAAAAGACACCAAAAGGCTGAGAGAAAATAAACATAAGAAAGATGACTAAAACGAACGTGGAGAGTAAAGAAGCAGGCAGTTATGCTAACAGTTGTGTGGATGACGATTGGGTGTTTAGTGTTGGTACATTAGTTTTTATAAGAGGTGACTCCAACACCATCAACTCGTCGTCTCTATTTGCAGATCCAATAATCTTAAAATCATTAATGTCCAAGCGGGCACCACAAATCTGGGAGTGATTCCGAATATTAGATAATTCGGGATTGGACAATCTGCACCCTGTCCTAAAGCTGACACCTTGATGGGAGCAGAAACGGACCCTGAGAAGCCTCCTCGTACAACCAACGTAAGTTCCCAGACTACATCTGGGACAGGTATATTTATAAACGATGTTGGATGTCAAGGAAGGGCTCAGTCTGTCCTTCACTCTGAAAAAAGAACTTATATTTAGAGGATTTCGTGGGATCAACTTCAGATTAACTGCTGGCAATTTATTATGAATTAAATTCATGAATTTCTTTTTAAAACTGTTATCGTGAAGGAAAGGGAACTTTGCATAGATACATAATTTTGGAGCGGTATATGTGGGAATAGGTGGTTTCATTTTTGTGGTTAAGAGCTTATTAAGGACTCTATGGAAATAGTGGGATGGAAAACAATTGTTGTGGAAAAAATTTGCCAAGAACTCCACTTCTTTATGAAAAGTTGACCAGGTGGAAGTCAGAGAGTATGCCCTGTGGAGGAGGGTAGAGAGAGAATTCAACTTGAAATTTAAATTGCATGAACTATAAAAATTGGTGCCCAACCCTATAAAAGTACTTTTCCTATGAATTTTGGTTTGAAACCCAGCATCTTCCCTAGTGACACGTACATCGAGAAATGATAGAGAGTTGTGAGTTTCTTTCTCTACTGTAAACTTAATATTGGGACGTTGAGCATTAATGAAATCTAAAAAGGAGTCGGCGTTAAAATCGCGTTTAAACAAGGCAAAGGTGTCGTCTACATGGCCTTCCCAAAACTCACAAAGACAATCTACCATTCAGACCCATCGTTTCATGTGCCGGAGCTTTCAATTACAAAATTTCTAAATGGTTAGCTGACCTCCTTTTCCCATTTTTAGGCACTTTTTCTCCAGTCACATTAAACATTCGGAAGATTTTTTGTCACAAATTCAGAGAAGCACTATACCACTTCACAACAAAAAGCTTTTAAGCCTTGACATAGTTTTCCCTGTTCACAAAAGCACCAGTACTGGACGTTCTTCAGTTTTTGAAGGAAAAACTATCCCTTTATTCAGATCATTTCCCATTGGCGCTAGACAAAATAATAAAGTTAGTTGAAGTTGAATTATG
>NC_061104.1:5603755-5605940 GCF_015104395.2 Macrobrachium nipponense
ATAATAATAATAATAATAATAATAATAATAATAATACTTTATTAAAAGTAATGGCTACTTCAGCAGCTGAAGTAGCCATTACTTTTATAAAGTATGCTTGAGAGGGGGTCCCTGCTTCCTAAATACAATAATAGTAATAATAATAATTATAATAATAATAATAATGTGAAAAATAGATCTAAAGAATTATTACCGGGATCGATGGTATAGAAATCGCCTAATGGTCTCGTAAAAAAAAATAAAAAAAAATATATATATATATATATATATATATATATAACGCATGTGCTTATTATATATAGTAAATATATATATATATATATATATATATATATATATATATATATATGTATATATATTGTTACGTATGGGCCTGGCCTTGACAGAGGCTCCGATACGTAAAACAGAAATAGTTGAGGGTAAAATAAAGGAAATTTACTTGAACTTACCGTAAAGGATTTATAATGATAATTTACTCTAGAGGAAAGGTCGCCAGAAACTCAGCTAAGTACTTTACAGCTATTTATTTACAAGAGGCTGCTTAACAGCCAAGGTTTAAGTAAATGCAACTGGTCCCCACATGGACTAATAATATCTCTCAAGTGAATGATAGCTGGCGCAAAATGAAAGTCACTAATAAAGCTGGTTTCGAAATCTTGCGGCAATGCAACACTTGCGGACGGACAGACTTGACACGTGACTCAGGGAATCTGGAAAACAATCCCAGATTAGACAAGATAAAAGAAAAAAGGATTTCTTGCCCAAATTACGATTATTCAGTTCTCTAAACACTGGGCAAAGGAAATCTAATGTTTCACTGAGGTATGCACTGAAGACTTCATTGGTCTAGGACAATCACACAAGGGAAACATGCGGCCATTGAGGCAGTGAGAAACAAAGGGATATTCAATGGAGTAGAAGTTTGATTTATGAAAATTAGGGGGGAAGGAACTGGCAATATACTGCTTCACAAGACGTACCTGGATGACCATGTTCAGTGTGGACCTTTGAGAAAATGTGGCGCCCGGCTTTTGTCTCAGGTCTGGGGCTCTTGGCGCGCCAGTAACCCCATGGATAGGCCTAAATGGAAGGCGGGTGGTCGGACATCCGTCCGAGGTCACGAACTGGAGCTGTCTGAGGGAGATCGCAGGTGTCTTGCCTGGGTGTTGGGGTCAGCTTAACCCCCCACACGAGCAGGGCAAATCCTGGAAACAGAACATACAGCCAGCAGAGGGTTCACAGGAAAAAGAGCTTAAGATATCGGCCTAAGAAGTACCAGTCTGCCTACATCCTCCCCTTTGAGATACGTCCCTAAAGCTGACAAAAGACTATATTCTCCCCCATTCCAACAGGAAATGCTTAACTCTGGACGGCTAGCTTTGGTTTCCCGCCCAAATCAGCTGATATTTGGAGGGATATGGCTGCCGTTTTACAAAGCAAAATAATGAATTAATTACTGGGTAGACGAAAAGATCAATAAACGTAGAAATATATATATATATATATATATATATATATATATATATATATATCTATATATATATATATATATATATATATATATAAATATATATATGTATGTAAATGTATAATAAGCTTTTGCTATAATTTACATAATAAAGGCAAAATTAATTACAGTTACCTTTAATTTAAAAAACTGTTTTCTAACAAATTAATAAAAAAAAACAAATAAATAATTCCAGTAGTATGTTATTTCCGCCATGACAGAAACAAAATGCCGAGTTTTTTACAGATTGCATTTTTTTTTTCTTTTTTCTTTTTCGGGAGGTGAAGAATTTCAAATATTCAATTTGACGCTTGAAAAAAATGGGGGGGCGGTGGGTTGGTGGCGGGGGTGGGGGGGGAGGGGTGCGGGGTGACAGTTGAACTGTTGAACTGTCACGACTCTAACTGTTCTTTGAAAAGGACGTGCAATGTGATCAGCAAACTCGTTTGCAATTGCAGAAGAGGGAAGAATTCGGATTAAGGGTTTTTTTTTCTGTAATGAAATTGTATATTGTAAGTACTGAGTTGATCTTATTTTATTAGAATTGATGTGGCTCTTATGTATGTATGTATGCATACTCTCTCTCTCTCTCTCTCTCTCTCTCTCTCTCTCTCTCTCTCTCTCATAGAATAACTGTTAGCATGGATGATTCGCCAGCGTGAAGTAATTCGCCAACAC
>NC_061104.1:5606440-5621440 GCF_015104395.2 Macrobrachium nipponense
GTGTTGGCGAATTACTTCACGCTGACGAATCATCCATGCATACAATACACTTTATGCTAACGAGTTATTCTATAAAGAGAGAGAGAGAGAGAGAGAGAGAGAGAGAGAGAGAGAGAGAGAGAGTATGCATACATACATACCATAAGAGCCACATCAATTCTAATAAAAATAAGATCGACTCAGTACTTACACTATACAAATTCATTACAGAAAACAAAAAAACCTACATCCGGAATACTTCCCTCTTCTGCAAATGCAAACGAGTTTGCTGATCACATTGCACGTCCTTTTTTTCAAATGGGACAGTTAGAGGGTCGTGACAGTTCAACAGTTCAACTGTCGCCCTCCCCCCCCCCCCCCCTTCTATCTTTTTTTTTTTAATCAGCTCAAATTGAATATTTGAAATTCTTCTCCTCCCGAAAAAGAAAAAAGAAAAAAAAATGCAATCTGTAAAAAACTCGGCATTTTGTTTCTGTCACACGGCGGAAATAACATTGTACTGGAATTGATTTATTGGTGTTTTTTTTTTTTTGTTTTTTTTTTTTATTAATTTGTTAGGAAAACTTTTTTTTAAAATTAAAGGTAACTGTAATTAACTTTGCCTTTATTTTGTAAATTATTGCAAAAGCTTATTATACATATATATATATATATATATATATATATATACATATATATGTGTGTGTGTGTGTGTGTATAAAGTGCATGTGCTTATTATATATAGTACAAACATATGTATGTATAGTATATATACATATATATATATATATATATATATATATATATATATACATATATACATACATATATATATATATATATATATATATATATATATATATATATATTTTTTTTTTTTTTACGAGACCAGTGGGCGATTTCTATACCATCTTTCCGGTAGTTATTCCTTAGATCTATTTTCCACATTATTATTATTATTATTATTACTATTATTGTACTTAGGAAGCAGACCCTCTCTCAAGCATACTTTATTAAAAGTAATGGCTACTTCAGCTGCTGAAGTAGCCATTACTTTTAATAAAGTATTATTATTATTATTATTATTATTATTATTATTATTATCGTCTAAACATTTCACACCAACCTACTCGCAAGCCACGACTGTCAATCAAACCGTCACTCCAGAATTTAATTCCCGATTCCCGATCTGGAATCTCGTGGAGATTTTCCTCCGTTAGACGCAGAGGCTGGACTTCCAGCAGTTCCAGCATCAAGGACCCCAGTTTATGACCCTTCCAGGCCGCCTCTGATTTCCAGCCTGGAAGCAGCCCTGGCTCCAGGGTTTATGGACTGGAATCTCACCACGGGGAAGCCTGCGTCTGGAATCTTCCATTGTGAGTAATGGGATGGATTGAGAGAGAGAGAGAGAGAGAGAGAGAGAGAGAGAGAGAAATGATGATGAAACTTTCGGGAATACATCAACGTGTAAATGAAACAACTTGACTATTTGAGAGAGAGAGAGAGAGAGAGAGAGAGAGAGAGAGAGAGATTTTTATAATTTCGTATCTATTAAAAAATAATTTAATTATTCGAATCGACTTGGTATGCATATAATAATGGGATGGTCATTATCTCGTTATCATTTTGGTAGCGATAGGCCAGAGCGGTAGGCGGCTGGTAATTGGTAAGCCATCCTCTCTCTCTCTCTCTCTCTCTCTCTCTCTCTCTCTCTCTCTCTCTCTCTCCATCCATCTTAGGTCATCAAATCAGAGTCGGAATATAAAAAAATATGCGTTAATTTTAAAGTAAAGTGTCAAATGAATAACTCAGATACTTAACAGAATGATTAAATGAAATGTTAACTCAAAGCCCAATTAACTCAGATAACCCTCGGTAATCAATCAAACACCAACATTAGTTTAGCCATAACAGATAGGCACAGTCAACACAGTAATTAGTCAGTACACCATTTCTCCAATGAACAATCGCCACTCTTCTCCAGAAAATAGTTCCCCTCTTCCAGAAACGCCTGTTAGAAGACAGGAGAACACTCTGGTAAGCACAAAAGCATAATCAAAAGGTCATATAAGTAGAATATGTCTGAAATAAATATTCAAATACAATCCAGCCACACTTTGACCAAAACAGATATACTAACACTCACCCATTTCAGCACAGTTGCACTGACACTTAACAAAATTACTTTGGCAGAGCCATCATGGTAACAATACTTTTCCTTATGTAGGAGGAAAAGCGCACACACGAACAAACCCACACTCAATGTTCAGAATGTTCACGCCCCGAAACTGCTTAAGACCAGTTTCAAAGTCACCTCTGCAATTGCCTGTAGCAACAGTACATGCACAGATCTGCACATACAGCAAAAAGACACATCAGCATTCCCAAAGCTCATCACCTCGAACACTGTCTCTAGGGAAGTTAAATTGCTGATTCTCTACATTCTAAGAAACGTCATAGCATATCACATCATATTATTTAAAATATCTCATAGCAAATCCCCCTCTTTATGTTACACATATACACACAAGCACACGAACTCACTCTCTCTCTCTCTCTCTCAAATAGTCAAATTGTTTCATTTACATGTTGATATATTCTTGAAATTTTAATCAACATTTCTCTCTCTCTCTCTCTCTCTCTCTCTCTCTCTCTCAATCCGTCCCATTACTCGCACACTGGAAGAACTTCCAGACGCAGTCCTCCTCGAGAGTTTCCAGTCCATAAACTCTTGGGCCAGGGTTGCTTCCAGGCTGGAAATCTGAGGGGGCCTGGAAGGGCCATAAACTGGGGCCCCTTGATGCTGGAACGGCCTGGAAGTCCGGCCTCTGCGTTTAACGGAGGAAAATCTCCTGGAGATTCCCGGTCGGGAATCAGGAATGCGATTTTGGTTTTGTGACGTGATGGTGAGTCAGAGCTATTTATATATATATATATATATATCATATATATAATATATATATATATATATATATATATATATATATATATATATATATATATATGCATAAAATCTATATTAAATATATATTGTATATATATATAATATTATATCATATATAATTATTTATATATATATAATATACACACACATACATACTTATATGTACAATATCATAAACATTTATACATCCAAACATACATACAAACGCACATCATAGATAAAAATGCAAAAAAGGAAAAAATTAAGTTTTTCTTAAAAGCCAAAAAAATAAAGACCTGTCAAAAAAATCACAAATACGCCATGGGTAAGAAAAACCCAAGTAACGAAATGCCATTTTTCCTTGAAAAATCACGAAGATAAAAAAAAAATTTAAAAATTAAAAAAAATCTGTGAAAAATCTCTTTTGACAAACCGGGCCCATTTCAGAGCCTCATAAATCCCCGAAATTATTCAAAAGGGAGATAGATATGAGAGGACGTCATACGATTTCCCGGCCATTGTGGAGAGATGAATTGAGATAATTGAGATAATTGAGATAATCTCCAAGTCCCATCGAGATAATCTTCTAGATTTGGAGTTTTATGAAAACCAAAACAAGAGAGAGAGAGAGAGGAGAAAGAGAGAGAGAGAGAGAGAGAGAGAGAGAGAGAGAGAGAAGAAGAGAAAGCTAAGACCCTTTAAGAACTGGTCCACTCCTCTCCCCCTCTCATCCTAAAATCCCTCATTACGAAAAGAAAAAAAACGCCTCTAAAAACTAAAAGCGAGAATTAAAAAACTCAATACGAAAAGGAAAAAGCCACCCCAAAAAACTCAATACGAAAAAAAAAAAAAAAAAAAAATAAAAAAAAAAAAAAAAAATCTACCAACCCCCCCCAAAAGAAAATCATTAAAACTCTCCAAAAATCAGTACGAGCATAATAATCTACCCACCAAAAAATACGACCAGAAACACACCCCCCCCCCCCAACAAAAAAATCTGTCACAGGTGGTGGTTGGTGGGTAATGGGAGGGGGGGGGGGGGGGGAATATCTGATTCATTTTACGACCAGGCCTTCGTCATGCCATCAGGATCGAAAAGGACTTAATGGCTCCTTCAGATGTCCTATATGACATCCTCATATCCGCGTCTGAAGAGGTCCTTCTCATCTTGATGAGGTCGCCGCTCTCTCTCTCTCTCTCTCTCTCTCTCTCTCTCTCTCTCTCTCTCTCGGCTCTCTCTCTCTCTCTCTTTCCTTTTGTGCGGTTGGGTTTTTTTACTTGCTATTTTTTTTTACTAGCACGTGGACGAGGAATCCATGATTTGGTTTGTGAATTAGGAGAGAGAGAGAGAGAGAGAGAAGAGAGAGAGAGAGAGAGAGAGAGAGAGAGAGAGAGAGACAATAAGAGCTTATGTTATTTGGGAAAATACGAGCAATTATTAAGCGAATATATATATATATATATATATATATATATATATATATATATGTATATATATGTGTGTGTGTGTGTGTGTGTGTGTATTATATAAATATATATATATATATATATACATCTATCTATCTACCAATCTATCAATCTATATATATATACATATATATATATATATATATATATATATATATATATATATATATATATATATATATTATATATATATATATGCTTCTGACTTAAGAACACTTCATGCAATTATTGTTCTGCGCCTTTTCTCATTCACATTCTTAGAAACACCATTCTTTGAATCTCCCTCTCCGCTGAATTATCAAAGAATATCAAAAGGCAAACTTAGAGACACAACTTCCGGTGACATTTGAAGAACTTCGAGAACACGACAGCTCAAGATTCTGTGCTGTTTTTCAGTTGACAGATTTTTTTTTCTTTCACTTTTGCGTCTCAAACGAAAAGTTTGTGGTTTAAGGCATTTTAAGCGGCATATGTCGTCTGTGAATTGATAGGATGGGTCTCCTAGCGCTCCTATGTGGGTGATTGGGGGTAGGATCGGTTGGTATGTCATATGTCAGTGGTTCACATTGCTTAAATTTTCGATGGTAGACATGTTTATATATATATATATATATATATATATATATATATATATATTCAAAATTAAATTCACCCCGTCTCCTCCCAGAAAATACAATTACATTGAAAATTTAGGCCTTGATTGGAGGACGAGGGGTTTGAACAAAGAAAAAAAAAACTAAACTTCTCAGGCATAAGGCCGATCTTACTAAGAAGAGGAGGGAATTTACATAAAAGTTGGACTCTAGTTTTAAAACACTATATTTACAGGAATTCACAGAGTTCCAGGAACACAAGGGGCAGGTGTACTGCTTTTCAGTCCACCCGAAGACGTGGTGGGAGCAGTAGAGTTCGGTCCCGTGCCACCGGCCCATGGCGTTTTAGGAAAATTGTGCAAAGGATCAAGATTGCAAGCTTCAGAGGATTTCCAATTCCTACCACAGCCAGGCACAGCATTTGTCTGCAAATAGAGGACACAGGCATAAGCAGGGGGAGCACACGAGGGCGAACGTTACTCACTACTTTCATCAAAAGGCCACTCTGGGGAATGAAATGACTGGGAAATTTACACAGCAGCACAACCACTATTTCGTGGCTTAGATTCACTAAGGGATGTTACTAGTATTACAGGGGAGTAATTACAGAATTGAGCCCAGATGGCGAGGGGGAATGAAACACTGCACAAGTCGCCTTGGAAAAAAAGGAAATGAAATACAGAAAAAGGTAAAAACAATTCCCTGGTTGAAATGGAATTTCCCTTACAGTACCTTAGTAATGATGGCCTGGTCGTCTTCTCCTTGATGTCTCTTGGCACCATGGACTTTTAAAATATACTTGGGGCTTCCCAAAGCATGGGAAAGCCAGGCCCAGAAAGGGAAGGGGGGGGGGGTGGGGGGCAGTGGCATCTGGTAAGGAGCCAGGCTTTGACCTCGCCTAGGTCTGGTGTGCTTCTGAGAGTCGTCTTCTGGGTTCAAGGCCTTTTGAAGTTTTCTTCTGGTAAGCCCCTCCTCCAGTCCCTTTGGGGGTAATTCCAAACACCAATGGGAGAAGAGATAGCTTTTTCAAAAGAAAGGAGAATGGATTCCTCCAAAGTGGAAGGGGCAACTCATACAGATGCGTTAAACTTGGGGTAAAAGACTTTACTTTTTCTTGGTTCTAGCTTAAATCTTGAACACCTCCCCATTCAAGAGGACATTTCAATCCTGGACGGGTTGGAATGGACAAGACAAGCTAGGACCAAGGACCAATTGCAATATAGATTACTGAGCCTTCCATTCTCCCTTGAGTGGACTTATAATATAAGCAATATTCAAACTCTGCTGATTATAATATTCATGAAGTCTTACTCGACAGGCAGAAAATTAAGCCAAATGAAGTGTGACCTGACTAAAGATTAACTTTCTATATTCAAATAAGAATACACATAAAATATAACTTCACACTGAGAATAACAATGAATAACAATAAGTGGTTATATATGAAATTAAACCTACAGGTAAGTTACATCCTATATAATACTACTATCTCAATTGTTCAAGGCAACACATCCTATGTTTCCCCTGATGGAGCGATATGACACGTTCAGGTGTGTTAATGGCCCTACGGTTTCGTTAAGTTACTTTGTCTCGTAACAAGATGATGCCTAACAGTATTAATTACATCAGCACTAACGTTAGTGCACTAACAAGGGGAAAATTAATGGAGTAATTCTTCGTAAGGATTAAATAAGGTATCACACACACACAAGGAAAAAATTTAAATTTTATCAAAACAATGGCAATCTCACAAATATCAAGACCAGGGAATAACACTAAATCAAAGCTAATCAACCAATGTATAAACGAGCCAGGCTTCAAAATTATCTCTAAGCTATAGCAACGTTTGCTGGCTAAAATTTTCCCAAGTTAAATGGAATTCTAAGTGCCTAGAATAGGGCATGGTGCCAGTTGGGCCCTTTTACGAAAGTAGTTCATAAAGAAGTACTAATTTATACAAGGCCAGGGAAGTTGGCAGTTCGGCTCTGCCTAAGCAGAGCATACAATATACAATAAATGCCTCAAGGCAGTAAATATGAAGAAAGGAAACCAAAAGGAAAAGAAGAAAGTTACAAAAGAGTCCGAAAGAAGTAGAAGTAGCAGAGTCTGGCACTCTCTTCTGGATGGAGAGGGTCAGAATTCTCTATAAGAAGGTGGCACTGTGCCAGGCACTAGTGCAGAGAGGCTATTGGCTCTCGTAAGATTTCCGAAAATCTCGACACCCTTTACCCTTCTTCCTTTGACCTCTCCGAGGTTGGTTTGACGATGCCATGGGGAGCCTTGGAGAATCCAAGCCCTTTGAAGATTCTGAAGGGGCATCTGCTCCAGCTGCTGCGACAACTGGGGCCTTGGCACTCGTCCCCGTGACCAATGCTGCGTGGCTCGGTTCCCTGAGTTCTTCGGCTGAATAGGATTTGGCAGAGTCATTCATTACTCTGGGACCAGTTAGCTGCTGACGGAGGGGGATTGGATGAGGTAATGGTATTCGGGATGGGCTTACCCGTGGGAAGGATCGACTCTGGGGCGGCCTTCGGGGCCGCACCATTGGTGGAGTGTCCACTTTGGTCATGGGTATCCTGGAGGATTCTGATTGGAATTGGCTCTTCCTTGACTGCCAGCATGGGTAGTTGGGCCAAGCCAGCGGAGGGAGAGCGACTGGGACTTAGAGCTCCAGGAGGAAGACTCGAGTCTGGCCTTGGCACTGACACTAAGGCCGTTCCTGACTTAGTGGAAGGACTCGAACGTGGCTCAACATCCATGAGAGATGGAGCCTGGCACTGCCTGGCACCTTCAAGTGGCACTGGCTGTGCAGAGGTAGTCCTTGGAGGCCCTTGGAACGGGTCTGGAGCTATGTGAGGGCAGGGGCCCTGATACGGTATAAAGTTAGGAGACGTAAAATCTTGTCCTAGCAGGACATCATAACCTCCTGGTATATAGTTTGCTACTGCCATGGTACATATCTTAGAACGGTGAAGTCGTGTGACTCTCAACCGGACAGTGGGT
Organism: Macrobrachium nipponense; assembly: GCF_015104395.2. Taxonomy (NCBI): domain Eukaryota; kingdom Metazoa; phylum Arthropoda; class Malacostraca; order Decapoda; family Palaemonidae; genus Macrobrachium; species Macrobrachium nipponense. Next base: position 5,614,406 of record NC_061104.1, read on the forward strand.
AGGAACATCTCGACATGGTTGAGGCTCTCTATCGTTATGAATTGATGCCTATCAACCTTAGCTCCGTAAGGAATTTTATTTATCCTCTCGGATGATGGAGACTTGCGCACCAGTGTCGTCGAAAGCTCGGACCTGGTGGGCAGGATAGTGACCTCTTGGAGGTGCGACAAATATGGGGCCCTGAGCAGGGGGCCTAGAGTGGATGGATTCGTTACGGCCATAGCAATGGCAGAAACAGGAGTTTTCTTGGGGCATTCCACCCAGGCAGCAGTGTGCCCATGCACTCTGCAGGTGTCGCTAAAATCAGGCCTGGGCCTGTTGTTTCTGTTCCAATGGCCGTTGTTTTTGTTATTATGATTGGGTAGTCCATTTGGAGGAGTGGCAGAAGCTTGCTGAGGTGGATCCAACTTTGAGAGGCACTGTTCTGTGGTGTGACCTAGTTTGTTGCAATGCCCACACACAGGTTTCTGAGGAAGGTTATTGGGGCGCTGGGTAGGCTGAGAGGTGGCAGCAGGAGTGAGGGGGAGAGCAGGACGTATTTTCTTTTTTAAGGAACTCTGCAATGGCTGGTGGGTGTCATAGGCATCTGCCCATTTACAGCATTCCAAATGAGTCTTAGGGGCCTTGTCCACCAAGTGGGTGGCAAGATAAGGGGGGTGTAGGCAAGAAAGTCCTCTAATTGAAAGAGTTCTAAGACCTCCTCAACAGATGTTGCGTTGGAGGCCTTCGTCCACCTATGGAGTGCCGGTGTCTTCTTGGCTGCCCACTCTGTCCACATCTCTTGGACGAGGGCGAGATCGTGTCGCTCATTCAGAGGAAGGGCCTCGAATGCAGTCTGTCCTTTGCCAGCGAGATGCTTGCCAAGGAGGAGGGCCACTTCCTGAGGGGTTGGATTGAAGTTCCCGAAAACCTGTTCAACATGATCGAGCCAGGTGTTGGGTTCGTTATCTTCCCAAGCCCTGATGAGGCCACCCATGCTGTGGAGGTGAGAGGGCGCAGGAGACGTGGGACTCAGGGGTGCCAGAGTGGCACTCTGGACTGCCATAGCCAGTTCATGTACCCTTTCTTTCTCCCTTTTGGCGGCTTGGAATTCTCTTTCAGCCACTTCTCTTCTTTCTTGTGCTTCCCTCTCCTTCTCCCGTTCGGTTGCTCTCTCTTGGGCTGCTTCCTTCCTTCAGCTTATCATTCACCCAATTGATCAGCTTTGCGCCCTCCAGCCCCATGGCTCTTCCAGCTTCTGTGAAGGCCTTAGCCTCCTCCAGTGCTGCGTTACTGGCCATCTCCTCAGCCGTAAAACGCTAGTAGACTAGCCTGAGAATAATAGGGTGGAAAGCAGTTGAAAAACCGCAAATGTCACCAGAGGTATGCGGAAATGCTCGACGCAGACTTGGCAAGATAACCGTAAATCTCAGAAAACTCACGCCGTAGAATCTCTGTAATTTACATTTCGGCGGAGAACTCGACGCCGGTAATGGACTTGGTAATAAATTTCGTAAAAATAGAACGAAAGAACCTGGTCACGAAATTCACGGAATCCTCACGGGAAAAGGTAGCAGAGGGATGTCGTAAAGGTGGAAATTCAATGCCCATACGGATTTGTAAGGTAAAAGGAAAAATAAAAATATAGTCACGAAATTCACGGAAACTCAACGTGAGGACATGACAAATAAAAGTCGTAGATGCGGAACCTCAACGCAATTACGGCTTTGTTAATGAAAGTAGAGAAAAAAATCAATTCACGAAAACTCACGGAAACTCAACGTAAAACGTGACAAGATGTCGTAAATGCGGAACCTCAACGCAATTACGGTTTTGTAAGTAAAAGAAAAAAAAAATCTGGTCACGAAATTCACGGAAATTCAACGTAAACGTGACAATTAAGTGTCGTAAAGGCGGAAACTTCAACGCCAGTACAGATTGGTAAGGTAAAAAGGGAGAGAAAAACAATCTAGTCACGAAATTCACGGAATCCTCACGTGAAAATGTAGCGAATGAATGGCGTACAGGCGGAAATTCAACGCCAGTACGGCTTTGTGAATACAAGGAAAAATCTGGTCATGAATTCATGGAACCTCACATGAAAAACGTGGCAAATACAGTTGATAATGAAAAATGTATATGGGATCTCCCTTTTGTTTGTTTTTTATGGATATCGTCATGAGGATGGAGACGGGAAGTTGATAAAATATATTCTTTTTCTTTGCTACCAACACTAATCCCTTGAACCTAGCTTTGCTCAGAAGACCCAGGATAAACTCTCTAACGCTATAAAATACACTGCTTTTTTCCACAACCCCGTCGCTTTCCTAGCTCTCATGAACCTAAGACCCTCCCGTCCGCGAATTTAAAACCCCGGAGAATTTAGCCGCACGCGGCCCGTTTAGACTGAAATGTATGAATCACAACTGTTTTCAAGGCCGTGTTGGTACTATGCTCAGGGTGACATATGGCCTTGTTCGAAATGCAAAAGTATTTGCCCTTATTTGATTACTTTCTGCACAGAGAATAACAAAAAGAAAACGTTTACCTTTGATTTTGCTTATCCTAACGTTAAGAATGTTTTACGCTAACACTTTGTTTTTTCTTTTCTTACTTATTGACTCATCTATCCTTTGTTAATGGGAAGGACCGCAGATAGGTTTCGAGCCACGCGGCCGGGGGATTTAAAAATCCTGTTTAGACCTGTGGCGGCCGCGAGCGCTAGCGAGAGAGAGATAGCGCGCTTTGATTCACATACAAACATAAAACACGAAATATCTTTACAACGCAGGATTCGCGATTAATTTGCAATTTACAAAATATGGCACTTATTTTCGTTTTGAATCTTACTCCCTAACCTCTATTCTTTATGCAATGGCACATAACATTAAAGTTTCTCTCTCGAGCTTTAGTCTATCGACCTACACGTGGTTTCTTTCCTATCTCTATAAAGGCAGTCAGATTTTATATAACTCTAACTAGAATAACTAGTTCTACACAAATACTAGAAAATAAAATAAAATTTACCTTATTCCTGTTGTGGAGAATTTGGAAACCTGGCTTCAGCTTGCCCATAAAAATATTAAGGAATTCAGATTCGTTTCTTTCGTGATTTTAGCTTAACAATTGCTACTATGAAATACTGGTTTAAGTTGCCAATATTCAAAATTCCACCCCGTCTCCTCCCAGAAAATACAATTACATTGAAAATTTAGGCCTTGATTGGAGGACGAGGGGTTTGAACAAAGAAAAAAAAAACTAAACTTCTCAGGCATAAGGCCGATCTTACTGAAGAGGGAGGAATTTACATAAAAGCTGAACTCTAGTTTTAAAGCACTATATTTACAGGAATTTACAGAGTTCCAGGAACACAAGGGGCAGGTGTACTGCTTTTCAGTCCACCCGAAGACGTGGTGGGAGCAGTCCGGCCATGGCTTTTAGGAAAATTGTGCAAAGGATCAAGATTGCAAGCTTCAGAGGATTTCCAATTCCTACCACAGCCAGGCACAGCATTTGTCTGCAAATAGAGGACACAGGCATAAGGCAGGGGAGCACACGAGGGCGAACGTTACTCACTACTTTCAATCAAAAGGCCACTCATGGGGAATGAAATGACTGGGAAATTTACACAGCAGAACACTATTTCGTGGCTTAGATTCACTAAGGGGATGTTACTAGTATTACAGGGGAGTAATTACAGAGTTGAGCCCAGATGGCGAGGGGGAATGAAACACTGCACAAGTCACCTTGGAAAAAAAGGAAATGAAATACAGAAAAAGGTAAAAACAATTCCCTGGTTGAAATGGAATTTCCCTTACAGTACCTTAGTAATGAGGCTGGTCGTCTTCTCCTTGATGTCTCGGCACCATGGACTTTTAAAATATACTTGGGGCTTCCCAAAACAATGGAAAGCCAGGCCCAGGAAGGGGGGGGGGGGGGGGGGGGCAGACAGCGGCGTCTGGTAAGGAGCCAGGTCTTGACCTCGCCTAGGTCTGGTGTGGTTCTGAGAGTCGTCTTCTGGGTTCAAGGCCTTTTGAAGTTTTCTTCTGGTAAGCCCCTCCTCCAGTCCCTGGAGGGTAATTCCAAGCACCAATGGGAGAAGAAATAGCTTTTTCAAAAGAAAGGAGAATGAATTCCTCCAAAGTAGAAGGGGCAACTCGTACAGATGCGTTAAACTTGGGTAAAAGACTACTTTTTCTTGGTTCTAGCTTAAATCTTGAACAATATATATATATATATATATATATATATATATATATATATATATGTGTGTGTGTGTGTGTGTGTGTGTGTGTGTGTGTGTGCATGTGCGTGTGTGTGTGTGTATATATATACATATATATACATATATGTATATATATATATAATATATATACATATATATATATATATATATATATATATATATATACATTGTATATATATATATATATATATATATATATATATATATATATATTATATATATATATATATATGACTGGTAAAAGTGTTCTGTAACAACAGAATTCCATCTAATAAAAGGAGCCCATAAAAACACCAAAAATGTAGAGAGAAAAGTACTATATTTCAGAGACTGCTGTCTCTCTCTTCAGGTATATGAATGAGAAAAGTTTACAGAAAAGGTGGTATTTATACCAAGAGATTCGTCCACAAGTAAGCCAATTTAGGTCACCCCCGCTGATAATCTTCCTTTAATCTTCTTAAGCGTTGGTTGAATGAACACTGCGTCGACGATGTCCGATGTCCAATTCCCTTTTGAGATGTTCATTACCTGCTTCTCTTTTATTAAGGCCGATTCCATCATTTGACTCTTGTACCGGCAGTTGCTGCTATAAATTACACGTGACATATTCCAGTTTATTCTATGGTTATGTTCATTTATATGGTTGAAAAATAGCCGAGTTCTGTTGTCCATACCTAACTGACCGTTTGTGTTGTATTAATCTCTGGGGAAGTGATTTACCTGTAAATCCGATGTAAGATTGGTCACAGTCCTGGCATGGGATCTCATATACCCCAGAGTCTTTGGGCGATGTCTTTTGTTGGACGTTAATCAGGGATTTGGCTAAGGTATTTGGGTAGGTAAATGCAAAAGGGTTGGATTTCCCAAGGGTGTGAGTTACTCTCTTAATCGTCAACCAGCTCCTTAGCGACACAAATACTTACGAAAAACTGACGAAAAATCCCCTCCAGAACGTTCCCACAGAATTTTTCGGAAAGTAAGATTAATTGGCCAAGACAAAGAGAGTATTGAACTATTAGAGAAATTTAAAGTAATAATCCTAAATTACCCTACTTTATGGTCTTCCCAAAACTCACAAAGACAATCTTCCATTCAGACCCATCGTTTCATGCGCCGGAGCTTTCAATTACAAAATTTCTAAATGGTTAGCTGGCCTCCTTTCTCCTTTTTTAGGCACTTTTTCTCCCAGTCACATCAAACATTCGGAAGACTTTTGTCACAAATTCAGAGAAGCACATATACCACTTCACAACATAAAACTTTTAAGCCTTGACGTAGACTCCCTATTCACAAAAGTACCAGTACAGGACGTTCTTCAGTTTTTAAGGGAAAAATTATCCCCCTATTCAGATCATTTCCCTTTGGCACTTGACAAAATAATAAAGTTAGTTGAATTATGTGCATCTAATAACGTATTTTCATTCGGGGAATCATTCTACAAGCAAAAATTCGGGTGTAGTATGGGTAGTCCTTTAAGTCCTATTTTAGCCAATCTGTACATGGAATACTTTGAAACTACAGTAATAAATGCAATAAAACCCAAAAACATGCTGTGGATGAGATACGTGGATGACATACTAACATTTTGGGATAATAAGTGGGGTAATTTTAATGAATTCCTCTCAAAATTAAACGCATTAGTGCCCAGCATCAAATTTAAAGTTGAATGGGAAACAGACAACAAAATTCCTTTTCTTGATGTTTTAATAATCAGAGACACGACAGAATACAAATTTACCATATACAGAAAACCAACGTTCTCACTTTCATATATTCACTACTTTAGCTATCATGACAATACTATCAAGATAGGTCTAGCTAGCAACCTATTCTTAAGAGCCTTACGAATTTGTTCCCCAGATTTCCTGGAAAAAGAATTTGAACTAATTCGCAAGCAACTTTCATTTCTCTTTAAAGTATCCTGACCATATAATTGAGAAAGCAATTTCAAAAAGCAACGAACCTAATTTTCTACCGACCCCCTAAAGACAAGACCAGAGACACACCCAACAATAAAATAAAAATTCCCCACCTGGAGACGATTAAGAGAGTAACTCACACCCTTGGGAAATCCAACCCTTTTGCATTACCTACCCAAATACCTTAGCCAAATCCCTGATTAACGTCCAACAAAAGACATCGCCCAAAGACTCTGGGGTATATGAGATCCCATGCCAGGACTGTGACCAATCTTACATCGGATTTACAGGTAAATCACTTCCCCAGAGATTAATACAACACAAACGGTCAGTTAGGTATGGACAACAGAACTCGGCTATTTTCAACCATATAAATGAACATAACCATAGAATAAACTGGAATATGTCACGTGTAATTTATAGCAGCAACTGCCGGTACAAGAGTCAAATGATGGAATCGGCCTTAATAAAAGAGAAGCAGGTAATGAACATCTCAAAAGGGAATTGGACATCGGACATCGTCGACGCAGTGTTCATTTAACCAACGCTTAAGAAGATTAAAGGAAGATTATCAGCGGGGGTGACCTAAATTGGCTTACTTGTGGACGAATCTCTTGGTATAATACCACCTTTTCTGTAAACTTTTCTCATTCATATACCTGAAGAGAGAGACAGCAGTCTCTGAAATATAGTACTTTTCTCTCTACATTTGGTGTTTTTATGGGCTCCTTTTATTGATAGATATATATGATATGTATATATATATATATATATATATATATATATATATATATATATATATATATATATACATATACATATATATATGTATATATATATATGTATATGTATATATATATATATATATATATATATATATATATATATATA
>NC_061104.1:5626440-5633940 GCF_015104395.2 Macrobrachium nipponense
TATGTCTTCATTGTCTCAGAACTGATGTCATTGTCTTCATGACCTAAGGACTGACGTCATTGTGTTCAATGTCTTAGAACTGATGTAATTGTCTTCATTGTCTTAGAACTGATGTCCTTATCTTCATTTTCTTGGAACTGATGTCATTGTGTTCATTATCTTAGAACTGAAGTCATTGCCTTCATGACCTAAGAACTGATGTCATTATGTTCATTGTCTTAGAACTAACGTCATTGTCTTCATTGTTTTAGAACTGGAGTCATTGTGCTCAAAGTCTTTGAACTGACGTCATTGTCTTAGAACTGATGTCATTGTCTTCATTGCCGTCGTTTTGGTATAATTTTCTTCATTGTCTTAGAAGTGACGTCATTGCTTCACTGTATTACTGTAGATTAAAGGCAGCAAGAATAAATAAAAGATGAAAAACTCAACACTCAAGAACAGAAAGAAAATACACTGAAGAATGCCATACATAATCCCCCCAATGAAATTGGAAAGAAAAATGGGGTGTGGGGTGGCCTGGAATATTCCAGTCCAGTATTCCAGCCCCTTTAAATGGCACATTCGTGCGGATGGCCATTTAGGCAGTAATTGTTTATTTAAAAAACATAAATGTTTGTGATATGATCTCTATACAATGGGACGGTGTCAAAATTCTCCCACACTCTGTTAATAAGAAAAATTAATGATAGCTATATTTTTTAAAAATTTTATTTAACGTGAATTTCGAGTCGATCTGGAAACAGGAATTCACAAAATTTATGACATTTGTGAAATTTATATTTTTCCGGAGCAGGAATCCGGAATCTTTTTTCCATTATAGAATGGCACAGCGGTTCGAACAATATGTGACATTGTTATATAAATGAAAGTATAAAATACTATTTTTTTTTTTAGGTCTATTTTTTAAACAAGTTCTACCTCTCTCACAGTAGCGTGAGTTCTTCCAATTATTTTTGGACCGTTTTCGAAATCTGTATTTCGATTTTATTTGCTTAGGGTGAAATTAAAAATTTTTCCCTTGTTAGAGTACCAAAATAAATAAATAAATAAAATAAATAAATAAATAAATAAATAAAAATTAATAAATAAAAAATCTAATTGGTTCATTCTGTATTTTGAATGACTTGCTCAGGATGGAACTCAAAAATATTGTCTTGTTAGATTACAAAAAATAAATAAACGAATAAATAAAAAAATAAATAAATAAAATAATACATAATTAAAAAATCTAATTGGTTCATTCTGTATTTCGAAATGACTTGCTTAGGATGGAACTCAAAAATAGTCTCTTGTTAAATTACCAAAAATAAAATAAACAAATAATAATAAATAAATATAAAGTAAAAAAATAAAAAAAAAAAATAAATAAAAGAAATCTTTCTACTTGGTTCATTCTGTATTTCGAAATGACCTGCTTAGGAATGAAACACAAAATATTATCTTGTTAGATAAAAAAGAAAATAAAAAAATAAATAAAAATAAAAAAATACAACAAACATCTTTCTAATTGGTTGCTTAAGATGAAATTGAAAAATATTCTTTTGTTAGATTACAAAAAAAAACAAATATTCTAATTACTTCGATTTATCAAACAACTCTGATCAAGTTCCAGAAGACAAACGAACTGTCCTAATTATAATGCAAATGTCGTAAAAGAGGCCATGTCCTGTATTCCCACGTCTTACTTCCCGGTACAGGCAAATTACCAACTGGATATTATTCTCCCCGCTGGCTGGAAATTCCAGCAAAGTTCCCCATGCTAATGGTTTCCATTACTCTTGATTATTGTCTCATAAATTATCATATCATTTGTCTACCTCCTATGTCTCAGATTATCAAGGAGACGTCACTCAATTGGAAATGGGTTTTTTGTTTATGATTCTGCAGAAAAATTATTTCCAGGAGAGAGAGAGAGAGAGAGAGAGAGAGAGAGAGAGAGAGAGAGAGAGAGAGAGAGAGAGAGAGAACCCTTTTTTTTCAAATGTGGCTCGAATAATTTATTATATTTTCTTTATTTTCTCCCAAATATCAAGAAAATGATTTGCCTCATCTAGTCCAAACTTTCACACCTCATTCCTGATTGGCTCTATTCAGACAAGTCACGATTCTGTGAAACTGTTGATGTTTATGTCACGCGTGAAATATATTTCCGCAAATATTTTTTTTTTTTTTACAGAAACTCCCCTTATCCCAGAAGTAAAATAATTCATAAATAACAAAGAGCCTACACGGAACGCAAATCTCCGTCAAGGCTGACCAATCCATCCCAAATTGAACAGTTAATGTTCCCAATTGATAGGTTTCTGTATCACTCGACACCTAATTACTTGCTGCCTGGCCGATAAGTCCCTTATTAAAAAAAATTATACACACATATATGTATATATATATATATATATATATATATATATATATATATATATATATATATATGTATACACACACACACACGCATATATATATATATATATATATATATATATATATATATATATTATATATATGTATATATATATATATATATATATATAGATATATATATATATATATATATATATATATATATATGTATATATATATATATATATATATATATATATATATATATATATATATATATATATATATATCCTCCACCAACAATAGCTTGCCATGACAAAATAAATTCAGCATGCAACTCACAAAAAAAAAAAAAAAAAAAAACAGCTGTTTTGAGAGGCAGATGAAAATTATTATTGTAAACTCAATCGAGAATATAGACTATTATTTTTCCTCGTCGCATTGTCCTAACAAACGTAATTTTTATTTTATTTGCGGGGAAACAATATAGTGAGAACGTTTGAATATTCCCAAATAATATTACTTATTTCTGTCCACAGAAAAAAAAGTCCCACCCCAGAATTATAATTCTTCTGTAATGCGTAAATTATTGCCTGTAAAAAAGAGAGAGAGAGAGAGAGAGAGGAGAGAGAGAGAGACCCCCGCACTGACAACCAGTCCTCATACATAATTCCGGATTATAATTCCGGATTATTCGGCAGCTTACAGCCTCGGAATTTCCCAGGAATCGTCACTCCATTCCTAAGAATGTGGGAATATTCTTTTTTTATACTCTAGTGATAAGGCGTACTACTACATTTTCTGCAGGACTGGTTTTGAGAGAATGAAGTTGTTGATAACAGGAAGGTAAGGAATATAAAAAACACATTATATATATATTATATATATATATATATATATACATATATATATATATAATTTGTCTCACATTGTAAATAGTGTTCCATATACTATTTTCGATGTTATAGACTACAATAAGACACACAATCTAATAGGCCTATTTATCAAGTGACTTACAAAACATCATGTAAATAGCATTCAATATATTATTTTCGATGTTATAGACTAAAATAAGACACTGAATCTAATAGGCCTATTTAACACTGATTTTTCAATTTTTATTTTACAACTTCATATTAAAAGTCGCCTATCTCCTATGTTCTCATCACTTCCTTCATTTAATAGTATTATTTTACTTTCCTATCTCTCCTCTCTTTCTTTAATGTCTTTGCAAGCCACTACTTAACTCCTAACTAACTGAATCATCACTCACACTTGGCGTAAACTAAGATGCCCTATGCAAAATGACCTAGGATGACCCAAAGTCGTTGACCTACCTGGTTTTAAGCGAGCTGACGTCATCATCGGGCCTGAGCTGTGAAGGTGTTGTAAACGACGAGAACTAGAAGGTTGGCCATCAGTGTATAGTCAGTACCAAGCATCCCTGAAATTGAAATATGTGACCTTAGCAAAGTTATATATACACACACACATACACACACACAGACACACACATATATATATATATATATATATATATATATATATATATATATATATATATATGTAGGTGGATACCTCTATCATCAACCGCACAATAAGAATTATTCCAGCATATGACTTAACCTGTAAAATAAATTGCAATTGTTTGTTTGTTTGTATGGTGTTTTTTACGTGCACGGAACCAGTGGTATTCAGCAACGGGACCAACTGCTTTACGTGACTTCCGCAACCACTTCTAGAGTGAACTTCTATCACCAGAAATACACCATCTCTGACCCCTCAATGGAATGCCCGAGAATCGAACTCGCGGCCACCGAAGTTGCAGGCCAAGACCGTACCGACCACGCCATAGAGGCGCTAATATATATTGCAATTGAAAATTTTATTCAATACGAATAACAACATCCATCTACATCTGTAATTACTTTACAACACTTATTAGCTTTACTATACTTTTTTTCCTTAAAGTGAACTCAACCCTTTTTCGCATAGGATTTGAAGACTATTGTCCCATAGCTACAGTGAGTAGTTTTCGCTTACTCGGGGAGTAAGCCTACAAGCTACTTCGTTGTTGCTGTTATTGCTGTTCCTGTTGGGGGAAGTTCCATAGTTGGCGAGTGGATTTCACACTCGACTACCATCCGGTGGTCAGAAGTTCGATTCTCTGCTCGTCCAACCCGGAACCAGAGGAATTTATTTCTGGTGATAGAAATTCAGTTACGCGATATAATGTGGTTCGGATCCCACAATCAGCTGTTAGGGTCCCATTGCTAGTAACTAATTGGTTTCTAGCCACGTAAAAATATCTAATCCTTCGGCCAGCCCTAGGAGAGCCATTAATCAGCTCAGTGGGCTGGTAAAACTAAGATATACTTAACTTAACACTTGTTGGGGGGCAGGAAAGGTTTAAGGGAAACCCTAAAAAGGTCTGCAAAAAGGTGTTTTGTGTTGAGTGAAAGATACAGGAATTTTATGATAGAATATTTATGATTTATTTATTTGAATAAAAATGTAAAAACTGAATAATGTGCATCTTAAGCAGTACACAAGAATTATATTGCTAAAAAAATAATGCGTATTCATTTTAATTTTCGTTGGTGAAACAAGGCTCTATTTGACCTTAGATTTTAGCGGGTTTTATTTTACATTAAGTTCGGAATATAACGTTTACAACTTATGTGTGAGGGGGAAATCTTGCACGCATCCCCAGTAAAGCTGGAGGTCGGATTATGCCTTGTTCGAGTTAACTCCGTCACTTTTCAATTCCTTTCGTTCTCCACAACTCTTATGAATATTAGTTCTAGTGATACAACCCCGAGCTATGAAAACATTGACAAAGAATTTTGATCCTTATCGCCCTGTGGAATTAGACTCAACTATTCAGTTTTAAAAAATGGAGAGATTAAAGTTAATTCAGGAGAGAATCCAGTTTTTAATTAGGCAACGGAAAAAATTTGTAACATATCGGAGGGACAGTTTATTTTTTTTTTTTTTTTGCTCGATATTGCTTTTATGAAGGACGTGGACGTTGACTTTTTTACGGTATAATTAACAAACAAATAAATAAATAAATAAATAACTAAATACATGACTGAGTTATTTTACTTATGATTAATTAATCAGGTTTTATTTACTTATTAACCCTCTTACGCCGAAGCCCTAAAAATCAAAACCTCTCCTGTATGCCGGAGCCTGTTTGGAGTGAGCGCGGAACCGGAAAAAAAATAATTTTTTCAAAAAATCACAGCGCGCTTAGTTTTGAAGATTAAGAGTTCATTTTTGGCTCATTTTTTTTTCATTGCCTGAAGTTTAGTATGCAATCATCAGAAATGAAAAATAATAATCATTATCATATAAATAATAAGCGATATATGGTAACGAAAAAAAAAAAAATTCATAGATAATTGTATGCAAATCACGCTGTGCAAAAAACGGTCAAAGCTAACGAGTTACTTTTTTTTTCGTTGTATTGTACACTAAATTGCGATCCTTTTGTATATAATACATAGTAAAACAATAAAAGCAAACACCGGAAAAAATATTATCCCAAAATGATGTACGAATTCGTAACGCACGGACGTAAAAAAATGTTATTTTCAAAAATTCACCGTAATTCTAAAATAATGTTTCTAGAGACTTCCAATTTGTTTCAAAATTAAGACAAATGATTGAATATTACGATACTGTAAAGAGTTTTAGATTAGAATTGCAGATTTTCGACCATTTCGGACGAGTTAAATTTGACCGAATGTCGAAAATTTTAATATATATATTTTTTTATATGCACATATTTCAAAGATGGAAAAAGCTACAACCTTCAAGTATTTTTTATTGAATTTTTCATGAAATTGCGCACATTTTGATATATGAAACTCTATAAAAGGCTAATATGAAAAGGAGCAAATATTAGGATAATGCGATGTACGTATTTCGGAGACTTGCGGCGCGAATCGGCGCGCGGAGTGAAGATAAATATATTTTTTCAAAAATTCACCATAAATCAACCAATATTGTTTTAGAGACTTCAAATTTGTTTCAAAATGAAGAAAAATGATGGAATATTACTAGGCCGTAAGAGTTTAGCTTACAATTGCGTTTTTCAACTATTTCGGTAGAGTCAAATTTGACCGAACGTGGTTTTTTTTTTCTATTTATCGTGATTTATATGCAAATATTTCGAAAAAAAGAGAAAAGCTACAACCTTCAATCATTTTAGTTGTATTCTACATGAAATTGCGCACATTTTCATATATAAAACTTTATTGTAACAGCTAATTTTAAATGGTGCAAACATTTCGACAATCGCACAAAAAAATTCTGATTTTTTCGGAAGAGTACCGCGCGAACGTAATGTTTTTTTTTCATAATTCACCATAAATCGAAATATTGTGCTAGAGACTTCCAAGTCGTTGCAAAATGAAGGTAAATGATTAAATATTACTAGAATATAAGAGTTTTAGCTTACAATTGCGTTTTTCGACCATTTCGGTAGAGTCAAAGTTGACCGAAAGTTGAAATTTTTGCACTTAACGTTATTTATATGAAAATATTTCAAAACTGATAAAAGCTACAACCATGGGTTGTTTTCTGTTGTATTGTGCATGAAATTGCGCACATTTCCATATATAAAACTTTATGTAACGGCAAATTTAAAAGGGTCAAACTGAGGACAATCGCACGAAAAAATTTATCGGAAGAGTTATCGCACGAACGTAGGAAAAAGTTTTTTCATAAATTCACCATAAAATCGAAATATTGTGCTAGAGACGTCCAATTGTTGCACCAAAATGAAGGCAAATGATTGAATATTACTATATATAAGAATTTTAGCTTACAATTGCGTTTCTCGACCATTTCTGTAGAGTCAAAGTTGACCAAAGGTTGAAATTTTTGCACTTATCGTTATTTATATGAAAATATTTCAAATTGATAAAAGCTACAATCATGAGTATTTTTTGTTGTATTTTACATGAAATTGCGCACATTTTCATATATAAATACTTCATGTAAAGGATAATTTAAAATGGTGCAAAAATTATGTCAAAGTGACGAAATAATTTCTGAGATGTGTCACTGATACTTTTTAGTGCGATAAGAAAGAAATTCGCGCTTGCGCACCTGCGTAGCGATTGTAAACAAAACAACGCCTTGATC
>NC_061104.1:5640129-5655129 GCF_015104395.2 Macrobrachium nipponense
TAATTCGCCAACACGAAGTAATTCGTCAGCATAAAATAATTAGTCAGCTTCAAGTAATTCGTCAACATGAAGTAATTCGTCAGCATGAAATAAATTAGTTCAGTATAAAAATAAAATTAATCAGCTCAAGTAATTTTCGTCAGCATCAGGTAATTCGTCAACATGAAGTAATTCGTCAGCATGAAATAATTCGTCAGTATAAAATAATTAGTCAGCTTCCAGTAATTCGTCAGCATCAGGTCACTCGTCAACATGAAATAATTCGTCAGTATAAAATAATTAGTCAGCTTCAAGTAATTCGTCAGCATCAGGTCACTCGTCAACATGAAGTAATTCGTCAGCATAAAATAATTCGTCATCATAAAATAATTAGTCAGCTTCCAGTAATTCGTCAGCATAAGATAATTCGCCATCATAAAATAATTCGCCATCTTAAAATAATTCGTCAGCATAGAATAATTCGTCAGCATAGAATAATTCGTCCGCGTAAAATATAATTCGTGAACATTAAATAATTCCTGCGTTCTTTGAGCGCGCGTTCAATTAGCAACGACTACGTATATCTCCCTGCTTCAATGCCGAGATATCTGTTCAAAGTTCACAGCGGAATGGCGACAGTCATACCCATGTTCATTTGTATTTATTAATATTCATCACTTGATATTCCCTCGACGTAAATACCGTCGGATTCTATTTAGAACTTTTATGCGGTTCGTTCGCGCGTTCTAATTTTCGTTCATCAGCGATTTTCATCGCGTCCGTCGTGCTAATGTCGGTGTGTTGAACGATCGTGGGAGGTTATATAAGCAATTCGTCGAAAGACGAAGGGAATTAGATAGTTTTCTTTAATATTATTTTTTCATTATCCACACAATACGAGCGTTGATAACCTGACGTGTTTCATACGCTTTTTGTGGATTCATATGAAGATGTATGGCGTACTTTTCGCAGAAAACGTACGTTGCATAGAAAACGGACTTTCTAAGACAGACGGACGTTAGACGAACGGACGTTAGGCGAATGGGACGTTAGACGAACCTGTGGACTCTTAAAGAAACCAACCCTCTATATATATATATATATATATATATATATATATATATATATATATACTATATATATATACCCGGTCCTGTTCTTACATCCCCCCGTTCGGTTTTCTACGTCTGTGTTCCTTAAACATCCGTTAGTCTAACGTTTATGTTCTGGTCTTACGTTCGTTTGTCTATCATCTGTCTGTCTTACATCCGTTCGTCTAACGTACGTCCGTCTAACGTCTATCTGTCTAACGTCCGCTCGTCTAACGTCTGTCTGTCTAACGTCCGTTCGTCTAACGTCCTTCTGCCCAACGTTCGTTCGTCTAATGTACGTCCGTCTAACGTACGTTTAAAGTCCGTTCATCTAACGTCCCTCCGTCTAACGTTCGTCTAACGTACGTCCGTCTAACGTCCGTCTGTCTAACGTACGTCCGTCTAACGTCCATTCGTTTCTCTTTAATCCAGCCCCCTTGGACTTGGCGTGTAACTGCAAATGAGCCGTGTATGACGAAAGTGTGTCAACGCCACCTCATTTGCATATAAGCATTTCTGTGGCTTTTGGCTTTCAGCCGCTCGTATATTCTTCCATAATATTCCCTATTCTTTAGTATTCACCATTCTTCAGTATTCACTACTCAGTATTCTTTTGTTCAAATACTGACTATTTCGTATTCTTTTGTGGCGCTGGAAATTCAAAGGTGTTGTAATTCCTGAAGAATATGCTCGAATTATATTTCTTGATGACATAAAGGAAATCGGTAACGTTGTTATTTTTTTTAATATTAAGATAATATTTTTGAAAGATTAAATTAGGTACGAAGATATCATTAAGATATTAGTGATGCTTTTGAAGCTAAATTATAGTATTTGCAATCAAGGTTAAATATTTGTATGTAAAGGAAATTAGTTTAACCATTTGCATGCAGATAAATCTCCCGTATGGAATGAATAACTATTTTAATTAAAACATGAAAAAAATTAACAGATCAGGCTTCCATCCCTGCAATACCTGTTCAGTTTTTAATTGATACTTGTTCATATTAATTTAATTCCTGTTCAGTTTTTATTTGATATCTCTTCATTTTAAGACCTGTTCACTTTGATTCAATACCTGGTCAATTTTAATTTCAATGGCTGTTCATTTTTTATTTAAATACCTGTTCATTTTAATTTCAATGGCTTGTTCATCCTTTAATTTTTTTTTTTTTTTTTAAAAATTTAAACCTGTTCATTTTTAATTTAATACCCGTTCATTTTGATTCAATACCTGTTCAATTTTAATTTAAATACCTGTTCATTTTGAGTCAAAATCTGTTCATTTTGATCTAAGACCTGTTCATTTTGATTCAATACCTGTTCATTTTGATCTAAGACCTGTTCATTTTGATTCAATACCTGTTCATTTTGATCTAAGACCTGTTCATTTTGATTCAATACCTGTTCAATTATAATTTAATATCTGTTCATTTTTATCTATTACCTGTTCATTTCGATTCAACACCTGTTCATATTAAATCAACACCAGTTCATTTTCATTTAATAGCTGTACACTTCGATGTACTACCTTTTCATTTTCATTGAATACCTTTTCATCATAATACCTTTATATATCTTTTTCAATTGACACCTGTTCAGTTTTGATTTAACGCCTGTTCATTTCGCAACTAGATTGCGACCGAGGATCGATATTTGTTGAACAAACTCCTGGGGTCGTCAGGCGCTGTAGCAATTATGTTAGACTCCCCAAACTTTTGCGTAAAGAACGTCTGGGTCGTCGCTGGCTTGAGCCGACTAGAGGTCATGTCATCGAAGTTTGGGGGGTGACCTGTTTTGGGTTAAATAGAATAGTTCATTGGTTATCCATCTGTCTATATATATATGTATATATATATATATATATATATATATATATATATATATATAGTATCATATACATATGTATATATGTATATATATAGATATATATATATATATATACATATATAATATATATATATATATATATATATATATATATATATATTATACGTATATATTTATTGAACCAAAATGGACAGGTATATAAATTAAAATTTCACAGGTATTGAATCAAAATGAACAGGTATTCAATTAATATATATATATATATATATATATATATATATATATATATATAATATATATATAAATATAGCTATAAGGTGATTTCCTTTTCCATATTTTGGGGGATGAAAGTAATTTTCGTATTTATTTTTTTTTATAGTCTTACCTGTTGTTTTTGCTGTTTTAGATTAAGCCGACCTTATGCCAGGATAGGCTCTTGCTCATAGAGCAGCCCGTAAATATATATATATATATATATATATATATATATATATATATATATATATATATATATATATAAATAATTCTAGCAGCACTTTCTATTTCATCATCGTGAACAGCAACATCACTCCATCGCCAGTCATTGCTCCATTGCAGAAAGTACTTTACAAATTTAATAACAGCATAATTGATCCCATTAAAAGCGCTTTGTAAAACTCAAAAGTATTAAAACGGTCCACACGGCTGACCTAAATGCGAGTGAAATGATTTCATTTTTGGCCCCCCCCACACCGGCCAATACCCCCCCCCCCAACAACACTAACGGTTTGCTGGCGGGTTATAATGGAACCGTATTCGTTTACCCATTCGCTTTTGCGTAGAGTAAGGACATTCGTTGTATGTCGTGCATATATATATATGTCATATTGCAGCTGAGGTGAGCCCTGATATCCGTTGTAAATTTGCATTATGACAATTGATGGTATAAATTATTTTTTTTTAGGTTTTTATTTTTTCAAGTATTAATATTTCTCTTCTATATTTTGTCAAGTATTAATATTTCTATACTTTATTTTGTCAAGTATTAACATTTCTCTCTTTATTTTGTCAAGTATTAACATTTTTCTGTTTTATTTTGTCAATTATTAATATTTCTCTCCTATATTTTGTCAAGTATTAATATTTCTTTGCTTTATTTTCTCAAGTATTAATATTTCTCTACTGAAATTGTTCTGAGATAAGAAATTATCGTCCTGGTACTAGAGACGTGACGTACCGTCTCAAGGCTGGGAGTAACGTACCGTCTTTTTCCAGGTTTTCTTGCTTAGGATTTCTGAGAGAGAGAAAGAAATAAAACTTTATGCTTCAGTAGTTGAGCTGTACCGTCAAAAATTACAGATATGAGTCCCGTCTTGGTACTAAAGACGTGACGTACCGTCTCAAGGCTAGGACTAACGTACCATCTTCTTCCAATAATTCTCATTAAAGATTTCATAGCATATAAAAAAGGCTTTATGATTCTGTACCGTCAAAAATGACAGTAATATCAGAGCGTACCGTCTTGTTACTAAACACGTGACGTACCGTCTCAAGGCTGGGACTAACGTACCAATACGGGACCATCTTCTTCAAAGCTTCCTCACTTATGATTTCGGCCGAGAATAAAAAAAAAAAAAAAAAAAAAAGTTAATCATGCTCTTAATGAAAGCTATTTTTCTGAAGAAGGAATATATATTTTTTTCTCATCTGTGAATATCTAATTTTTATTTTCTCTTTCGCGTTATTAGACCGGAAGACGAACGGCTTTCATTTGTTTCTCTCTCTCTCTCTCTCTCTCTCTCTCTCTCTCTCTCTCTCTCTCTCTCTCTCTCTCTCTCTGTCTAGAGGTTGGAATCCACTCTGGTTTTTTGATTGGGGATTTTTTTTTTCGAAATTTACTTGACTTTTGTTTATGATTATTTATTTTAATATTCCTATTGGCTTTTATATGCCAAGTTTTTTCTTTTTAGTCCACTCTCTGCTTTTATTTACGAATATATTTCTTTGGAAATCCACTCGGCTTTTATTTGGGAATATTTTTTTTCGGAATTCACGTGGTTTTTGTTTACTATTATTCATTTGAAAATTCCCATTAGTTTTTATTTACGAATATTTTTTTTTAAATCAAGGCTTTTATTTAAGAATATATTTCTTTGGGAATCCACTCGGCTTTGATTTGGGAATATTTTTGTTCGGAATCTGCTAAAGTGTATTTCTCAACCCAAAGTGTATTTCTTAACCTAAAGTGTCTTTCTTCTCTTGAAGTGTATTTCTTAACCTAGAGTGCATTTCTTAACTTGAAGTGTAACCCTGAAAGTCTATTTCTTATCTTAAAGTGTATTTCTTAACCTAAAGTGCATTTCTTAATGTAAAGTGAATTTCTTAACCAAAAGTGCATTTCTTAACCAAAAGTGCGTTTCTTACCGTAAAGTGCATTTCTTAACCAAAAGTGCATTTCTTAACCAAAAGTGCGTTCCTTAACGTAAAGTGCTTTTCTTCACCAAAAGTGCATTTCTTAACCTAAACTAAACTTGTCTTTATGTTTATGTCCGTTTATCCTACACATTCATAATCCATCTCAACATGCAACATTCAAATCGCTATCAGACATGAATATATGATATTTCAAACATTCCTCTACCTAATCTCGCCCTATTTTCCGAACATAATTCGCGTTTTAAACCCGTATAAAAATCCCCCCCCCCCCACCATTATTTCCCCAACATATTTCTCGCCTAACAAAGCAAATACTTTAATAAACTAATAATAAAAAAATGACTGGCGTCCATTTTGACATTTTTAACGAATGACATCGGCCGGCCAATTCAGTCATTTCACAGAGTGAGGGAAAAGTCAATTGGCGTCGTATATTCTCTGCTTCATTAGCGAATGAATTTTACCTTTGGCTTTTTTATTATTACGGCGCTTTGGCGTTTTTGCGGCGAATGTATGAGGATGTATGAGAATGTATGAGAATTTATGAGTATGAGAGTGCGTGAGGATTAATAAGAATATATGAACATCAATAAAGACTTATGCGAATGTATGAGTATATATGAGACTATACGAGGATTTGTGAGAATACATGAGGATGTATGAGAATTTATGAGCATGAGATTGTGTGAGGTTTTATGAGGATTAATGAGACTGTATGAGAAGGTGTGAGAATGTATGAGCATCAGTGAGGATTTATACGAATGTATTAGTATGTATGAGGATTTATGAGAATGTATGGGGATTTATGAGGCTGTATGAGAATTTCTGAGTGTCTGAGGATTCATGAGACTGTATGAGAAGGTATGAGAATGTATAAGCATCAATGAGGATTTATGCGAATGTATGAGAATGTACGAGAATGTATGAGAATATATGAGGATTTCTGAGAGTATGAGATTTTATGAGAGTGTATGAGGATTTATGAGGAATAATGAGACTGTATGAGAAGGTGTGAGAATGTATGAAGCTATATGAGAATGCATGAGATTGTATGAGAATGCATTAGAATGCATCCACGAAAATGTATGAGAATGTTTACGTGTATGAGTATGTATAAATATGTACGATTTGATATATGTATATATACACAATATGCATATACTACATACATACCATTCTATCTAGTTTACATATATCGAGAGTCTTAAACTTACAAGCAACATCCATTGCGAACCTTCGGAGGTAAAATGCAATGGCTTTATCCACCAAAAAAGTCTGCAGTAACAATAAACATTTTCTCGGAGCTATTCCCGGTCTTGGGAAAATGTCCAAGAAATATTCCCGAACGGAAAATAGACTTATGCTTTAAAGAAAAAAATTGGCTATTTTTATTCTGCACTAGAGACTTTAGGAAGACTTTCTTCAATATTGACTTATTTTTCTTTGCATATCTGAGAAAACAATATGGAAAATCTCCGTATACATAGATAGATGCTTAGTTAGATAGATATGGGTACGTATCTTTAAAAAAATCTAAAAATGAAAAAAAGGGCTATTTTTATTCTGCAATAGATACTTCAGACTTTCTTCAATATTGATTTATTTTTTCATTGTATTGCTGAAAAAACAAAATGGAATATATACGTATATATAGATAGATACTTAGATAGATAGATATGGGTACGTATGTATGGGTTTCTCATCTATTTGACTTAACCCAAGGGTTGATTTCAAACCTGTATATTCTCAAGCGCTTGATTATACTGTACCCTCTGTATTTTGGTAACTGTACCATAGCTGTATCCTGTATATCACCTACTCCGTACCATGCCACTGTACCATGGCCATAGCCTCTGCAACCGAGCCACTGTACCATGGCCATAGCCATAGCCTTTAGTTTTCGCTCATAACAACACAATACACGAATAAAACCAGTTCCTTCCCTCATCTCTCGGTCTCTCTCTCTCTCTCTCTCATTTCTCGCCTTTCATCATCATGTTACCATTAATTTTATTTTATTTTATTTTGTTTTATTTTATCTTATTTTTTGCGGATTCTTCCTCGTGTCTCCTTCAGTCGCGTTCCATTTGTTAGCTTTTTTTTCTCGGTCACGTCAAATCCTCTGGTCGCCAACCATTAGTCAGTTTCTCTCTCTCTCTCTCTCTCTCTCTCTCTCTCTCTCTCTCTCTCTCTCTCTCTGTATGCCTTGTGACTATGAAGCATTATTGTTGTGATGGATCCTTCAAGTCCTCCTACTTCTCCTCCCTCCCCCCTCATCCACCAATTCCTCCTCCTCCTCCTCCTCCTCCTGCTCCTCCTCCTCTGTATTTAAAAATAAGTAAGCATGACACAGATCTGCATAAAATAAAGTTTCTTTGATAGTCCAAAATTAAAAAAACATTTTATTTCCAAATCTGTATTTAACAATATGTCAGGATTACACAAAACTACACATTGTAATGCAGTTCATTTGCAAGTTAATAAATACCAGAAAAACAAACTATATTTTCAAATCTGAATATAACAATAAGTCAGGATAACACAAAAGTACAGATTGCAATAAAGTTCACTTGCAAGTCAGTGAATCGTGGAAAAAAATCAACTTGATTTTCAAATCTGTATTTTAACAATAAGTAAAGATTACACAAAACTACATATTGCAATACAGTTCATTTGCAAATCAATGAATCCCAGAAAATAAACTCTGTATTTAACAGTAGGTCAGCATTGCACAAAACTACATATTGCAATAAAGTTCATTTGCAAGTCAGTGAATCGTGGAGAAAAATCTAATTTAATTTTCAAATCTGCATTTAACACAATAGCTTTGCATAATGACGATCTCCCTGAAAGTGTCACTTACTTAGGAAATCAGCATTTGTATCGGGATGAACTAGTTAATCCATTTTGTTCGTTGAGTAATCACCCTATCAGCGAGAGACGCAGGAGGATTGATCTGCCTAAAACAGAACTGAGAGAGAGAGAGAGAGAGAGAGAGAGAGAGAGAGAGAGAAGCCTCCAGTGGATAGCCATTAATTCTCGTGGGTTCTCCAAGTGCTACAGTTTTCATCAGGAGAATTTATCAAAATTTCCCTATTAATCATATTTCATCCCCTTTATGATAAATTCTGCTGGAACACTGGACAATAGATAACTCCCTGTCACTGTCCCCTGTCTGTGCAATGTCATATATATTATATATATAAATATATTATATTATATATATATATATATAATATATATATTATATAACATATACTAATATATATCCATATTATATACCAATATCATATAATATATATATATCATATATACTATATACTATATATAGTATATATATATATATATAAGCGAATACCACGGGAAATGATAGACAGGAATCCAAGCGCTTTCGTCTTTATTCAGACATCGTCTGAATAGCTCCTTGACGATGTCTGAATAAAGACGAAAGCGCTTGGATTCCTGTCTATCATTTCCCATGGTATTCGCTTATTTATGAAGTCACGTGCATCTACTGTGATTTTTTAAGCATATATATATATATATATATATTCTAATACGAAACGTCTTTCAAGCTTATTTATTTAGTTACCTTTCTAGTTGCCATTAACCGATCAATTATTATGGAGCCGAGTCGTCCATACTCACCCCCAGCCCCGCACCAAAAAAAAAAAAAACTATATATCTCTTAATTCTTTCAAAGCTTCTCCATCTCTCTATATCCTCTTCCTACTCTTTCTCCTTCCTCATTTTCACGATTCCCTTAGCGAGGAATAATTCACGACCTCTGGGGGGAGGGGGGGAAGAGTTTCACGACCTTGGGGGGTTGGGGGCGCCTAGGGTTTCTCGTCCCCAAGTCTCTACAGCAGCCGTCAGTAGCTGCTATGATTTTGTATTCTACAAAAAAAAAAAAAAAAAAAAAAAAAACCAAAAAAAAAATAGAGAACAGACGGTTGATGGTTTCGTCTTGTGATAATACCGCAGCACGTTCCATTCTCTTTAGATTTTGTAGAAAGTAGTGTCCTTGTGTTTTTTTTTTCTGTGTAAACACATACAGCAGCTACATGATTTTGTATAAATAGTTTTTGTGGCTTTTTTTATGTTTATGGAAGTACATGGTTCGGAATTTTTGTAGAAATTAATGTTCTTGTGTTTTTTATTTTTTTTCTATATAAACGCATAAACAAGCTACATAATTCTGAATAAATAGTTTTTGTAGCTTTTTGTATGTTTATGTATGTAAATGGTTCGAAATTTTTGTAGAAATTAGTTTCTTTGGAATTTTGATTATTTCTCTATAAATCCATACAAAAAACTACATAAACTCTGTATGTGCATAGTTTATGTATTTTTTGCATCCGTTTATGTATGTGTATACGTGTTTATGCACGCATACGCGCAAGCACACGAAAGTAGTCTTTTATATTCGCACTGTATTCTCTGCTAATGTAGACGAGTTTTGTAATTATGTATATCTTCTGTTCAGAGAGTGGAAATGTACCCTTTATGATATAGACAAAAATATATATTTAATTTTTACAACCGTAGCGTAATTACAACGCTCTGTCAACTGAAAGCTGAGTTTTAGTTTCAAAACGAAATTAAAATTAAAAAATTATTAACGGATCGTTCGTGAATAAGTCATTATTGTTGACTCTCTCTCTCTCTCTCTCTCTCTCTCTCTCTCTCTCTCTCTCTCTCTCTCTTCACCTGAAAAATTCTGGCTTAAGAATTATATTTCATATGAAAAGTTCTCTCTCTCTCTCTTCTAAACTAACTCTCTCTCTCTCTCTCTCTCTCTCTCTCTCCTTCCACCTAAGAATTCTGCGATTAATTTCATATGAAGTCTCTCTCTCTCTCTCTCTCTCTCTCTCTCTCTCTCTCTCTCTCTCTCTCTCTGTTAATTTAGAGTTAAACGAGTTTAGTCCAGTTATGGAGTGACCCATTAAGCATATTTAAAAAACAATAAATATTAATTAATGTAGGATTATATTCTGTCATTAATTTTTTTTTTTTTTTGCCGGAAGGGCGCCGGGGGGTGGAGGGGGGGGCGGCAAATTTCCTTTACGTCGTGTTTTGCCTTGATGGGCGTAATTAAATTTCCTCGTCAGTATTTTAATGTAATGTTTTTAAAAATATATTTATATATATTTACTAAGGCGTAGTTTACGAATAGTTTGAAAGTATATTTCATTTTAACAAAAGCAATAAAAAAAACATCTTTTAAATAAAAACATTCACAAAAAAAAATCATCGGAATGAATAATAGCCATTCATAGTAACGGTATCCAAGCCAGCTGACTGCTATTTATTAATGATCAAATTATCAATTATCCATTACTCATCTCTGACCATCTGGCGCGTGAGAACACCGATAACATCAGTAACTCTCTAAATATGTTCTCCCTATTATCGACTTTTTCGTCGCCAACTTTCCAGTCGCTACATAAACGTTTGACGCGATAAGACGCGGTTGACTTACCGTATGATAATTAGAGTCGCTAAACGTTTTTATCGTCAACGTTCCAGTCGCTTCTGTGAACGGCAACGTTTGACGCGATAAGACACGGTTGAGTTACCGTATTACCTTATGATAATTAGAGTTGATATTCATCGAATGTAAATAGCTCTTACTTTTATCAAGGGGAAAGATTCAACTCTTATGCAATGCCGTTGTTAACGGATTTAGCGCTGTTGAGCGGCGCGACTGGACGAGCGTTGCTCTGCTTAGCGTCAAGGGTTTTGCTATATTTAGCGTCAAGGGTTTCCTCTATGTTTAGCGATGTTTAGCGTCAAGGGTTTTTGCTATATTTATCATCAAGGGGTATCTCTGTTTTAGCGATGTTTAGCGTCAAGGGTTTCTCTATGTGTAGCGATGTTTAGTGTCAAGTTTTTTTTTTTTTTTTTTTTTTTTTTTGCTATATTTAGCGTCAAGGAACCTGCTGCACTTTAACGTTAAGGATTTTTAGCACTATTTAGCGTCAGATTTGAGGGCTGTTTAGCGTCAGGGAATTTTTTTTAGCGCTGTTTAGTGTCAAGGAGTTTATGCGCTGTTTAACGTCAAGGATTAGCGTTAAGGATTTAGCGCTTTTTAGCATCAAATATTTTCAGCGTTATTTAGCGTCAAGGAAGTTTTTGGCGCTGTTTAG
This sequence comes from Macrobrachium nipponense, assembly GCF_015104395.2. Taxonomy (NCBI): domain Eukaryota; kingdom Metazoa; phylum Arthropoda; class Malacostraca; order Decapoda; family Palaemonidae; genus Macrobrachium; species Macrobrachium nipponense. The sequence continues at coordinate 5,651,594 of NC_061104.1, forward strand.
CGCCACGACTGCCCTATAATTGGAGAAGGCAAAAACAACGATTTCCATTCACGCTCTTCATCCAACCTATTTATTTTCCCTCGAGTCTAAAAACCTTTCCGTCTTTAGAAACCTTTCAAAGTCAAACAAAGAGATGGGTCGGCCAATAGTTTACAAACAACAAACGTTCTTCCTTTGTTTACGTAGTAGAAGACTTTGCAAACATTCTGTATCATTGTTTGAAGTAGACAGGAAGCCAAACTTAATGTAATTTGGAAATAGCAAAAGATAAGAATTGACTTTTTATATATATGCTTGAGGCATTTGAGGTATTTAAAACAGGTATTTATAGTTTAGTGAAGGACTTTATTTTTTTTAGCATTTAACAGGAAAATATACATACAGACAGACAAACAGATAAAAAGGAAGATAAATAGAAAGATAGAAGTGATACGAAGGTTTCATTTGAAACTTCTTAATATTGCTGGTTAATATTTCATCTCCTTTATTTTCAAAAGCAGACGTATATTATATATATATATATATATATATATATATATATATATATATGTGTGTGTGTGTGTGTGTGTGTGTGTGTGTGTGTGTTTATATATATATATATATATATATATATATAGTGTGTGTGTGTGTGTGTATGTGTGTGTGTGTTCGTACCCGTGTAAAACTGAAAACAAAGCAAAAAAAAAACAAGAACAAAAGCACACAGGAGTCCATTATTTTAAAAAGCAGACGTGTAATATATATATATATATATATATATATATATATATATATATATATGTGTGTGTGTGTGTGTGTGTGTGTGTGTGTGTGAGTGTGTATGTGTTCGCCCGTGCCCCTGTAAAACTCAAAACAAACAGCAAAACAAAGAAAAAAACAAAAAAACAGGAGCACCAAATTGACTCTTCTTCTGTTGAAATTAAAAGCGAAAGATAAAGAAGTTTCATTTCAGTCCTGTACGTTCCCCGAATCAAAGATAATTCTGCCTCATTTAACAGATCTTTTGTTTTGCCCAGAGGCTGTGTGTCTGTCTGTCTGTCTGTCTGGGTGTCACAGCCTTGTCTGTGGAATGGAAGAAAGAGAGATAGTTACGTTGAAGAGAGTACATTTATCTCCTGGCTAGACTCAAGAGATACGGTTTTCATTTGGGAAACAATCTGCATTTTTTTTATCTTTTAAGCAGAGCTGTGAATGAGTCTCTCTCTCTCTCTCTCTCTCTCTCTCTCTCTCTCTCTCTTGAGTCAGACTTACTACGCCATTCTCATCGAAAACAAAGTGATCTGTGTTTTCTTGTCTTTTAACGAAAGCTTAACATTTCTCTCTCTCTCTCTCTCTCTCTCTCTCTCTCTCTCTCTCTCTCTCTCTCTCTCTCTCTCTCTCTCTCTCTCTCGAGCAAAGTAATCTGTGTTCTTTTTTAACAAAAAACATAAACACTTAAATATATAAAGTGTTTAGATTCTCATAATCTTTAGCACTTCCCCAACAAACACACACACACACGAACACACGTCTTGCTGTTTTGCCTTTCAAATATACGTTTTTGCAAGCCCCCTCCTCCCGTAGGAATTACTTTGGGGAAGGATTCCCCACCAGCTGTAGGGAATTTCGTCAAAACAAAAGCTAGGGAGTAGGGGACCAGGTGTCCCCTGCGGATTTGGCCATTTTGTCAATATCCAGAGCTGGGGATCAACAGAGGTTTTGAAGAGGCTGAACAAATGGTTCTTGTTGTCATAAGTCAAGGGTTCATAAATATTATTATTATTATTATTATTATTATTATTATTCTTATTCAGTAGATGAACCCTATTCATATGGAACAAGACCACCACTGGGGCCATTGACTTATTATTATTATTATTATTATTATTATTATTATTATTATTATTATTATTATTATTATTATTATCATTCAATAAATGACCCCTATTCATTTGGAACAAGTCCACCACAGGAACCATTGACTTGAAATTCAGGCTTCCTTAGAACATGGTTTATTATTATTATTATTATTATTATTATTATTATTATTATTATTATTATTATTATTATTATTATTATTCGGTAGATGAACCCCATTTATATGGAACAAGCCCACCACAGGAGCCAATGACTTGAAATTCAAGCTTCCAAAGAATATGACAGTGTTCTTTCACATGAACACTGGACCCTGAAGATGTGGTTATTCAATACACGAAAGCGCTCGGTATTGATTTCTATTCAGGCGATTTTTAGAAAATTGATGAGAATTGACGAAAAGTGTCTGTGGACACCGACGTTATTATCATTATCGGACAACAAAGAACGCCGGCTGGAGAGGTTATGAGGAGAGAGAGAGAGAGAGAGAGAGAGAAGAAGAAGGAAGAAGAAGAAGAAAGAAAAAAGAAAAAAGAGAGGAGAGAGAGCGAGAGAGAGAAAAGGAGAGAAGAGAGAGCGAGAGGAAGAAGACAAGCAGAGAGAGAAGAAGAAAGAAAAAGAGAGAGAGAGGAGAGAGAGAGAGAAGAAAGGTGGAGAAGAGGGGAAGAAGAAAAAAAGAAAAAGAAGAAGAGAGAGAGACGAGAGAGAGGGGGGGGAGACAGAGAGAGAGAGTAAAGAAGAAAGAGAGAGAGAGAGAGAGAGAGAAATATACAAAGAGAAAGAAAAAAAGAAGTGAAAGATACAAAGAGAGAAAGAGGAAAAGAAGATGAGAGAGAAAAATACATAGAGAAGAGAGAGAGAAAAGAAAAAGTGAAAGATACAGAGAGAGAGAGAGAGAGCAAAAAGAGAGAGAGAGAATGAAAGAGATGAGAGAGAGAAAAAAAGAAAAAGGGAAAAACAGGAAAGAGCAAAAAGAGAGAGAGAGAATGAAGAAGAAAAAATGAGAAAGATACTAAGACAGAAAAAAGATAAAGTGAAAAACAGAGAGAGAGAGAGAGAGAGAGAGAAAGTTCACAGAGGAGGAATCAGGTATATATATATATATATAAATCCGCTAAGGGCGATCATTGCCGGATTATCGAAGGGACGAATGACTCTTGTTGACCGGCAGCTTATCCCGTTAACACCACCCCCCTTCCCCTTCCCCTTCCCCTTCTCCTTCCCTTCCCCTCCCCTTCCCCTTCCCTCTCCCCCTTTCGGAAACAAAGGGGACGCTTTTGCAATTAAGCCCACGACGTCGACCGGGGAGGGAAGACAAAAGAAGGAATAAAGGAAGGGGTGATAAAAAAAAGGTAAAAGAAAAGAAAATAAGAAGATAAAAAGATACTGATGACGGTGTTTTGGGAATCAGGTCAACACTGATGATAAGAATAATGATAGTAATAATAATAATTCTGGATAATTGATGACAAATTATCAATAATGTTATCATCGTAAAGAATTCTCTCTCTTTTTCTCTCTCTTGTATATAATAATAATAATAATAATAATAATAATAATAATAATAATAATAATAATAATAATAATAATCCGGATAATTGGTGACAAATTATCGATAATTTTCTCATCGTAAAGAATTCTCCCTCTCTTTCTCTCTCTCTCGCGTATGTATATATATATAT
>NC_061104.1:5657629-5664972 GCF_015104395.2 Macrobrachium nipponense
TGTTCGCTAGGTTGTGTTTGCTGAATTTCGTGTTCACTGGCTTTCGTGTTCACTAGGTTGTGTTTGCTGGCTTTCGTGTTCGCTAGGTTTAGTTTGTTGGCTTTTGTGTTTGCTGACTTAATTGCTGGTTTACGTGTTCCCTGGCTTGTGTGTTCGCTGGCTAACGTGTTCACTGGCTTTCGTATTCGCTAGGTTTTGTTTGTTGGCATAAGTGTTCTCTGGATTTTGCGTTTGGTGGGTCTTGTGTACGCTGAATTATTTGTTCACTGGTTTATGTTTGCTGGCATATGTGCGCTAGCTCGTGAGTTCACTGACACGTTTGGTGGCTCGTGTGTTTGTCGGCTTACATGTTTGCTAGTCTGTGTTTGCTGGCTTATGTATGCTGGTTTGCTTGTCTGCTTGCACATGTTAACTAGTTTAAGTTTGCTGGTTTATGTGTTCGTTAGTGCGTGACTGCGTGTTCGTTGGCGTATGAGTTTGCCAGTTTCTGTTCGCTGGCTTGCTCGTTGGCTGACTTACCGTCCTCTGGCTTATGCGTTCGCTGACTAATATCTGCTGGCTTCGGGATAGACGGAGCGATTGGTGCTCGCAAATACGAACGCCTGAACAGGCGCCATTGTTACGAGCTGACCTGTAACCTTAATTAAGCAGTTTTGTATTGCCTTTGCATTATTATTCAGACAACGCGCTTTTATTGATCCAGTTATGGACAATCGGCGTCGGGGGAACGCTTATTTCTGAGGAGGTTGAATTAAACATTTCTAGGTAACTTGAATTGAAATGCTTTTAGCAGTTGACGATATATTGGAGCGCTGACGTATATAATGCGCTATTTTCTTTGTACATATATTATTGGGGGATACGCGTCCAATCTCTCTTTACATCGTTATTTCTTCTACGCATAGAACTTCCATATAATATTTATATATATATTTACCCTTATCTATGTTATATCCGAAGTTCGATTCTCTGCTCGGCCAACGCGGAATCAGAGGAATTTATTTCTGATGATAGAAATTCACTTCTCGATATAATGTGGTTCGGATCCCACAATAAGCTGTAGGTCCCGTTGCTAGGCGACCAATTGGTTCCTAGCCACGTAGAAATATCTAATCCTTCGGGCCAGCCCTAGGAGACCTGTTAATCAGCTCAGTGGTCTGGTAAAACTAAGATATACTTAACTTTTTATATATGTTATATATTTATACATACATATACACATACATACACACACGTATGGAACCAACATTCCCAATCTTCTCATACTCATAGTTTCAGATTTCATTTTCAATCAATTCGAAAACAGATTATTTTTTTTAAGAAAAATTGTAACGCGGTTATATAACCAACTTCCGAGAATATAATTAGTCCTTTTAACTCTGACCACAACAAAGACAATCAAGGATCGAGAAAAAACAAAACAAACACAATTGAAACACTCTTCTACTGCATGTCGAGTTTTTTTTTTTTTTTTTTTTTTTTTTGCTCGTGAGTAAAAACACACAGGCAATTGTGGCTATTTTTTTTTTATTTGGCAACAAACTCCGGACGATGGATAGGCAAAAATGATTCGGAATAAGATAAAATAAAATAAAAAGAAAAAAAAACATGAGAATTATGGAGGTAAGTTTTTTTCTACTCCAATGTTTTTTTTTTTTCTTTCTCTCAGATGGGAAGGGGAAAGGCCTGTAGTTTTTTCTGGTTGGGTTAGGGGAGGGGTGTGTGTGTTTTTTTTTTTTTTTTTGGGGGGGGGAGACCAGTAAGAATGGTCGAGTTTTTTATTTTTATTCTCATTTATTTATTTATTTATTTATATTTTAGTAAAACTGGTATTGTAAAGTTTGTAAATATGATTAAATAAAATTATGTTCATGAGGTTTAAACTAAAATCTTAATAAAAAAAACACACACGTTCTCACACATATATATACATATAAATACGCATATATATAAACATATACAAATATTTTTCCCTAGCTGCGACCCTCGCGTGGTCTGGGGATCGAACGCGGGTTCGGTCCCCGGGTTTGAACCGAGATTATATACCCGATGCGTGACGAAGGAGAGAGAGAGAGAGAGAGAGTTACAAGGGGTTACAAGGATGAGGATGTTTCAAAGACATATTAGTCCATCCGATGAGACATCGTGAGAAAGAGAGAGAGAAAGTTAGGGTAATACAGATATAGAAAGAGGGGGAGGGAGAGACAGAGAGAACTAAAGATAAAAAGAAAAAGATAGAGAAAAATTGAGGGTAAAACAGATATAATTATACATATATATATATATATATATATATATATATATATATATATATATGTGTATATATAATATATATATATATAATATATATATATATATATATATATATATATATATATGTGTGTGTGTATATATATTTAATATATATATATATATATGTAATATATATATATATATATATAGAGAGAGAGAGAGAGAGAGAGAGTAAAACAGATGTAGAAAGAGAAAGAGAGAGAGAGAGAGAGAGAGAACGCCACCAAACACAATAACAACGTCATCAAACTGACGTTTGCAAGTACTGGCCCTCTCCGTACCAATAAGCCAATGGAAGAAGAGGAAGAGAAGAGACCATTCCTCTTTTGAGATGCCAAAATTCGCTTCCGCCCTCCCCAGCATTAAATATCTCCCATTATCACCCTCGCTGGCATCAACGATACACCTCACAGAGTTTTAGGTCAAAGTCTTCAATTTCGTAAATAAAGTCAGATGTTGAATTTGTACTTGCATTGATCTGTGGACGTTGCTCTCTATCCCTCTCCTCTGCATTGAATTCGTAAACAATGCTACTTTCTACCTTTTGCATTTTTCTGTAAAAGGCTGACGTATCGTTTTATCCTTTTAAAATCAGCATTTTGTGAAGGATAATCATATGTACAGGATACTCGTAGTTTTCGAGCCTAAAGTCTTTTGACCCTAGACCAAAAAGTGTCAACAAAAGTGTAATTTTTATCCCTAGACCAAGAAGTGTCAAATAAAGCCTGTAATTATCACCCCTAGACCGAGAAGTGTCAACTAAAGCCTGTAATTATCATCCCTAGACCGAGAAGTGTTACAAAAACCTGTAATTTTTATTCGTAGACCGAGAAGTGTCAACTAAAGCCTGTAATTATCACCCCTAGACCAAGAAGTGTCAACAAAAACCTGTAATTTTTATCCCTAGACCGAGAAGTACCAAAAAAGACGATAATCTTTTAATAGTCAACAAAAGCAGGTGGTACTTTCACTCCTAGACCGAGAAATGTCAACAAAAATGAGTAATTTTCACCTCAGGCCAAGAAATGTCAACAAAAGCCTGTAATATTTTCACCCTAGACTGATAAATGCTTACAAAAACCAGTAATTTTCACCTTAGACCAAGAAACGTCAACAAAAGCCTGTAATATTTTCACCCTAGACTGACAAATGCCTACAAAACCCAGTAATTTTCACCTTAGACCAAGAAACGTCAACAAAAGCCTGTAATATTTTCACCCTAGACTGACAAATGCCTACAAAAAAACCAGAAATTTCACCTTAGTAGACCAAGAAACGTCAACAAAAGCCTGTAATATTTTCACCCTAGAGTGACAAATGCCTACAAAAACCAGAAATTTTCACCTTAGACCAAGAAACGTCAACAAAAGCCTGTAATATTTTCACCCTCGACTGACAAATGCCTACAAAAACCAGAAATTTTCACCTTAGACCAAGAAACGTCAGCAAAAGCCTGTAATATTTTCACCCTAGACTGACAAATGCCTTCAAAAACCAGAAATTTTCACCTTAGACCAAGAAACGTCAACAAAAGCCTGTAATATTTTCACCCTTGACTGAAAAATGCCTGCAAAAGCCAGAAATTTTCACCTTAGACCAAGAAACGTCAACAAAAGCCTGTAATATTTTCACCCTAGACTGACAAATGCCTACAAAGACCAGTAATTTTCACCTTAGACCAAGAAACGTCAACAAAAGCCTGTAATATTTCCACCCTAGACTGACAAATGCCTACAAAGACCAGAAATTTTCACCTTAGACCAAGAAACGTCAACAAAAGCCTGTAATATTTTCACCCTAGACTGACAAATGCCTACAAAAACCAGAAATTTTCACCTTAGACCAAGAAACTTCAACAAAAGCCTTTAATATTTTCACCCTAGACTGAGAAATGCCAACAACAACCAATAATTTTCACCCCTAGACGGAGAAATATCTACAAAAGCAGGCGCGCTTTTTTTTTTTTTCCATCCCTAGACCGATGTATATATACCAAGCGTGCCATACCCCTAGACCGATCTATACTAAGAGTCACCACCAACTCATTTCGTCCCTTTAAAGAGGCGTATGCAAATCAGCTCACGAAGGGCAGACGAAGGGGTAAAAAAAAAAAAAATAAATAAAAGCAACAGCGGCTAACTAACGAAGGGGAAACAGGTCTTCTGTCAAGGAAGTGACTGGCGAACTGCAATGCAATTTACTCCGGGCTGCAACAATACAATTTAGCCCGAAAACTATTCCTCAGCGTTCATGTTCGGTCCCCAAATATCTTGAAGACAGGGCGGAGGAAGAAGAAGAAGAAGAAGAAGAAGAAGACGAAGAAGAAGACGAAGATGAAGAAGACAATTGAAGGGGAACAACTGGGAGGGAGTAGGGTTGTAAGATAAACTGTTGTGGAATGCTCATCATTTATTTTGGCTTAGAAAAACACTTTTCACTGCTCAAATCAAATTTCATTATTATTATTGTGAATTTTGGACCCCTGGCGAACTTAGGCACAAACGATTTGAAAATTATATCATTACAGTCCTCAGCTTACGATTAACACAAAAATTATAGGCCTTAATAGTAGAAAAAACTATATTTGAAAGCAATCATGGCACATACTGTTGCAAAACTCAAGTCCTGACAAACATCAAACGTATTCTTGCCGTCTGTGAATCTGCCAGGAAACTCTCTCTCTCTCTCTTCTCTCTCTCTCTCTCTCTCTCTCTCTCTCTCTCTCAGTCCATAATCAAATGGCAAAACAATCGCCCACCCTTTGATATTCAGAGTGCAACTTTTGATTGACTATAAACTCGAGGATCTTTGGAACAGCGTCGACAACGAAGTCTGTCTTGTATATATATAAACGCTTCAGCCTTCCGCCCAGCAGCCATAAGGGTTAGAATCCAAACAAAAGCGCAGAGCGTCGAGGGAGGAAACAAAAGTGCTTCACTCAGGGTTGCTGATGTTGCTGCTGCTACCAGCTCCATTTTATGAGCACTTGAAAGCTTCGGAAATTGATGGGGAGTAACGATGTATAAAATCACGGGGGAATGGATGAGAGATTTTATCGCCCGGGGATGGAGGGGTAGGAGGGGGTGAAGGATGGAGGGTCTCATAAAGAAAAAAAGATAATAGCGAAGGCCTCCGATGTCTTATCTAGATTAGTGAATGTTCTAGTGTAGGGGAGATGCGTGGTTGAATATATAACTAAATGAATAAATATATATAGATATATATAGTATATTTATATACTTATAAATGAATAAATATATATAGATATATATAGTATTTATATACTTATTTATTTATATATATATATATTCAACCATGCGTCTCCCCTACACAAGACCATTCACTAATCCAGATAAAGACATTGGAATCCTTCGCTATTATTTATTCATTTTTTCTTTGGAGATCCCCTCCGTCCTCCCCCCCAGGCCCCCTGTGATAAAATCTCTCATTCACTCCTCCCCCCCCACCCCGTGATTTTATACAGCGTTACCTCCCATCAATTTCGGAAGCTTTCAAATGCTCATAAAATGGAGCTGGCTGCTGGTAGCCTGGTAGCAGCAGCAACCCTTGAGTGAGACACTTGTTTCTTCCCTCGAAGCTCTGCGCTTTTGTTTGGATTCTAACCCTTATCGTCTCTGGGCGGAAGGCTGAAGCGTTTATATATGTATATAAGACAGACTTCGTTGTCGACACTGTTTCAAAGATCCTCGAGTTTATAGTCAATCAAAAGTTGCACTCTGAATATCAAAGGGTGGGCGATTGTTTTGTCATTTGATTATAGACAGAGAGAGAGAGAGAGAGAGAGAGAGAGAGAGAGAGAGACGTTCTCAGAGACATCAAGAATGCTTTTGATGTCTGTCAGAACTGGTTGTGCAACTTTATATACGTGTTCTTGTTGTTATCAGAATTACAGTTATTTCTAATACATTGGCCTATATTTTGTTGTACAATGGTACTCAAATCTCATGCGACATGATTCTTCTTGTATCGTCCAGATTCTCAGACTCAACGTGACGTTGCCAAGTAGTGCTAAACTTTTTTTTTATTTGTAATGTCATACATGTTGAAAAGTTTGCGAATTCACAGCTAGCCCTATTTTCCTTATGGTTAAATAGATATGATCCCTTATTATGCATAGGCATAATTCGTAGTCTGTGTGATTTGAACTGATTTTTATTTTATTTATTTATTTATTTGTTTATTTTACGCTGCTCAGTTCAAAGTGCGGTGTGATGAGGCTAGCGGTGCCACCAATGAAAGCACACTTAACATGCTCCTCGGACTGGTCAACGTAACCAAGTCCGCAGCATTATAACAGTAGACCAAATAAGCGCAACAGTCATAACAACAATTTCAAAGTAGGAATATAAATTAAAACGAGTTTTCGGCTGTTTAAGCTGCCTGTATGTTGCAAAATGCTTTATTGGCCTAAAAAAATAATCTCAGCCTTCTGAGATGTAATCTGTTACTGATGAATTTATTCGGAGAGATTACCTGTTCTTTGAGGAATAAAAGATGATGATGATTTTGGTTATATGTAGAAGAAGGCTATTAATCGAAATATCATAAGTATTAATATCAAGGCGTATGGAACACTTGTTTTTCAACTGGTTTACAATATTATTTTCTTAAAAGTCCTTCTGCTGGCTTTTGGTGTATAATTTATTCTTTCGTAAGGTAACTTGAAGTGCAAGAATGTATAGATAACCTCATTTGCTTTCTGGCCAGAAATTGTTAATAGAGAGACGTAAATGTTAAGTGTAAAGTAAAGAAGTGTAACACCTAGGCCTAGGAATAATATCTTGACTTTGACAAATATGAGAATATTTGCTAGTATGCTATCATTTTTGAAATATTCAAGAAAGATAACAAATAAATATGAACGAAAATCCAAATATTCCTTTATTACATATAAAGTAAATTTTTTCAAGATAATTTCATGGTCGCTACTCATTGTGTGGTTGGTTTTGCACCGACACTAATGATACGTCACACATGCTCTATCAGTGGGCGCATTCTACTTTTGTATATACATATTTAATTTTTTTTTC
>NC_061104.1:5665472-5689954 GCF_015104395.2 Macrobrachium nipponense
TACATATTTAATTTTTTTTTCAGCGTTGAGGTATGAAAGCAATCAAATAGGACTATTCCAAATTTTATGTTTGCTTTGGAAGCATTATTAATGTTACGACAATTTTTTCATTTCTTATTTAACATTTGAACTTGAGGTTTGATGACGACTTCGTTTTGGTCAAATGCTTCAGCGATGAGTGAACAAAAGTTTTTAAAATGTTCTGTAAGAGTTTTTTCTGAAATTTGGCTACACGTGACATTTTCTTACAGTTTTGAAATTGTTACATTTATTGACCGTCTCATCTCCCCAGCATTTATTTAATCTATTTTATTTGTAAAAAAGGTAGCCATATTTCCCAAATATCAGCTGATTTTAGGTGGGAAACCAAAGCACACCAGCCAGAGATAGGGATTTCCTGTTGGAAGGGGGAAAATAAAGACTTCTCAGCCTTAAGCACGTATCCCAAAAGGGAAGGTGTAGGTAGAACCTGGTACTTTTATAGGGCCTACGTCTTAAGCTCTTTTTCCTGTGAACCCTCTGCTGGCTGTATATTCTGTTTCCAGGATTGCCCTGCTCTTGGGGGGTTTAAGCTGACCCCCAACACCTGTGCTCTACACCTGCCTTCGCTCTCAGTCTCCTCCAGTCGTGACCTCGGACGATGTCCCAGCCACGAGTCTTCCAACTTAGGCCTACCACGGCGTTACTAGCGCGCCCAGGCCTGAGACAAAGCCGATGCTGCATTTCTACAAAGGTCCACTGATCATGGCATCCAGGTACGTCTTGTGAAACAGCATATTGCCAGTTCCTTACCTCCTAGTGTCTATTTACTCCCCATTTTCACAATTCAAACTTCCAACTCAAATGAATATCCCTTTGTTCCTCTCACTGCCTTGTGGCCGCATGCTTCCCTTGTGTGATCGTCCCAGACAAATGAAGTCATTTCATACCTCAGTTAAACACTAGAGTTCCTTTTCCCCAGTGTTAGAGAAACTGAATAATCGTAACTTGTGCAAGAAGTCCTTTTTTTTATCTTGTCTAATCTGGGATCTTTTCCAGATTCCCTGAGTCACGTGTCCAAGTCTTGGCTCCCGCAAGTGCTGCTTTACCGCAAGACATATGAACAATTTTGAAAGCCAGCTTTTACGGGAACCTCATTTTTAGCCAGCTATCCCCTTGTGAGAGATATATTGGTCCCCACGTGTGGACAAGCTGCATTTACTCTTTCTCCAGGCCAGTAAACGGCCTCTTGTAAATAAATAGATATAAAGTAATTAGCTGAGTTTTCTGGCGACCTTTCCCTCTAGAGTAAATTAACACTTTAAATTCTTTTAAGGTAAGTTTAATTAATTTATTCTGCTTTTTCCCTCAACTATTTCCGTTTACGTATTTGAGCCCCTTCAGGCCAGGCCTTAAAACGTAACAAAATATATGACAGATTTCACTCTTATGAAAAATATTATGGCCTTATTGTATGCAATAATCGGGGTTTTGCATTGAAATAATAGATAAATATGGGGCATGTTAGGTTGCCAGTTAGTGAATTTTGACCAAAATCCTATTGAGTCATGTTGCATGAGATTTGAGCATCACTGTACATAGGTACTAGGCCTATATTTTTTCCGGGCACATAGGCCTTAACAATGGACAAGAGATCCCAAGTTCGAGTCCTGGGGGGAGAACAGAGGTACCTGGAAGGAGTAGACTGTGGTGGTAGATTAGAATTCAAATGTAAGAATGTTGTCAAGTAGTTATACTGTCATGTGACTTTGTTACCAAGTGTTTATGTTGACAAGAAGTTATGTTGTAACGTGGTTTGCCATGTGGTTATGTTGCCATGTAATATGTAGTATTCTGCGTCTTTGTTGCCATACGGAAATATAGTTTTGTGATTGTTAACACGTAGCTATGTTGTCTCAATTCTGTCACCATGTGGTTATGTCGACATGTGACTGTGATAATACTTAGCTATGTAGCCACATAGTTCTGTCACCATCTGGCTATGTTGGCATGTGACTTTATTAACACGTAGCTATGTAGTCATAATTCTGTCACCATGTGGTTAGTATGTTGGCAAGCAGTTGTTTCCATGTGGTTCAGCAAATACTGCTTTCTCAAGTGGCATTATTCCGTCATCCTTATCTCATTGTCCTTGCTTGCTTCACGAATACTGATAAGGACCTATCACGGAGAGAGAGAGAGAGAGAGAGAGAGAGAGAGAGAGAGAGAGAGAGAGAGAGAGAGATTAATCTATAGCTCGGTATAGTGATTTTAAATTCATTTTTTCTATTGTGTAAAAGATGTTAGAGGTAAAAAAAGCAATGAAAATTGTTAGTCTTTGAAAAAGGGAATATGATATATATATATATATATATATATATATATATATTATATATAATATATATATAGTACGAGTCACGATCTAAGTTAAAACTTCGCCATATCGGAAACGGTACACAATTGTAACTCTCTCTCTCTCTCTCTCTCTCTCTCTCTCTCTCTCTCTCTCTTAGAACGCGTAGTGGTACTGCCAACTCACACGATAAATCTAAAATTTGTAAGGATCCGTTCTTCTCTCTCTCTCTCTCTCTCTCTCTCTCTCTGTGCGTGTGTGTATGTGTGTGATAATCGAAGGGAATAGTGAATTCGATATTTGTGAATATATTTATACGTATGTGTATGTTATGTCTCTGTGTGTGTAAGTGGTGTGTGTGTGTGTGTGTAACGCCAAGCTCGCGCCCGGCCGCCCACACCTGCGGAACCCCCTAATCCCTGATGTGTAGGGGAACCCGGAATTTTTATTCCGGCACGAATTCAGGGTAACCCTAATTGCTAGCCATTCCTCTCTTTGTGTCCATTTTTTTCCTTTTTTCCCCCCTTTTTTTTCATTTATCGTGATGAGAAAGGATTTATCTTCCGCAAAATAAATTCGCCGCACTTTGTGGAAATTGATGCAATGCTTTCCCAACTTTTGTGTGGGCGTGTGTGTGTGTGTGTGGAAAAGGTGGGGGAAAGGGTTAGGTGGAGGATTTTGTGTGGGTGAGGGAAGGCGGGTTGTTGATCATCCGTTTTCTTTGATTTTATGACAAATTGCGCGGGAACGGGGAACCCATTTTCTATGATGGCGGCCGTTGCTGGTTTTGAAATACGATGTGATTGTTGGATGTTATCGTTTCTTTCTTGGCACTTGGCAGGTGTATATATCTACATATATATATATATATATATATATCTATATATATATACATATATATACTATATATATATATATATATATATATATATATATATATATATATATATATATACTAACACGGTAATCAGCCGCGAAATTACAAATAAAAAAATATATATATACACCAAAATCTTTATCGTAATCATAAAAACAAACTTAAAAAAAAAAATTACCTTCAATTCTCTTCGGGAGCAAGAGCGACACAAATCTTATTTGGGAAGAAACTATCGACAGGTTAGACAATGGGGAAAAAAGGGAAGAAGAAAAAAAAAAAAAAAAACTCAAACTGAATCCGGACCGTTTACAAAACTTGGAGATTTCTGAAAAGTTCCACAGGACGAAGCAGTATTTGGAGAGAGAGAGAGAGAGAGAGAGAGAGAGAGAGAGAGAGAGAGAGAGAAGGCCTCTCGAGGAGGTATTCACTCACTTTGAGACTAAACCATTCATGAGGCATATTACCTACCTACCTCTCTCTCTCTCTCTCTCTCTCCCATTATATATATATATATATAATGTATATATATACATTATATATATATATATCCTATATATATATATATATATATATATATGATTATATATATATATATATATATATATATATATATATATATATATATATATACATTATATATATATATATATATAATAGATATATATACACACATTATATATATGTGTGTGTTTTGTAGTCTACTGCTATGGGAAGTTAGGTATACATACATACATACATACATATATACCATATATATATATATATATATATATATATCATATATATATATATATATTAAACGAGAAATTCGACCTACAGCGGCGGTCGACTACAGAAGCACATAAATCATGACAATACGACAGAGAGAGAGAGAGAGAGAGAGAATCGTACCTACATACCTAATGAAGTGGTTGCGCTTAATTGCTTCCTACGCAACTGAGTATCTCTGACCCTTTTTGTTCCAGAACAAGATCCAGTCACTGAACAACAGTAGTAGGTGTTCAGTCCACTCCCCACTACCCACCCCTCCCCCCCCCCTTCACTCCACTCCACTCCACTCTCCACTCCTTAACCCACTCCCCCCCTCACTGCCCTCACTGCGAGAGAGAGAGGAAAAGGAAAAAAAAAAAGAAAAAAAAAAACTTCACTACTATTTGCTCTCGTAAACGCTGATTCATCTAGACGCTATTAAGCTGAAGTATCGAGCTCTTGCAGTTTTGAATTTTTCTTCTTCTCATAAAAAAGGAAGAAGAAGAAGTAAAGAAAAGCCAACAATGCCAGATGCATTGGCTCGTAATCCATTCGTCGTCGACCCGTCTACAAAGTCTTCAGAAAACGGCTAATTTCGATTATGGCCCTCCTAGTTTCTTTGGCTGTAGAGTTATTATAACTTCCGCCAGAGTTGTTGTAGAGTTGTTATAACTTTAAGGAAATCTTTGACGTCGGTTAGGAATGTGGGAATAGTCTTATATAAAAGGAATAATTGGGAATTTGATAGCGATTTGGACTGATAGATTCCAAACGGTTTCTGTCCAGTATTACGGACAGTGACTAGAATTTGTATATACCGGGTGTTACGAAATTAGGGCGGCCCCCCCTCCCCCCTCCACAGAACAAATGGAAATTTATGAAGTTTTCTGTTTAGCCTATCTCCAAGTACTGTCGGCCAAAAAACTCTTGGCAGTTTCATAATTTTTCGTTCACCTGCCTGACGCACGATTCATGCCTTATTTATCTATTTTTCTTTTCAAAGATGGAAGAAATCATGTGTAATGACGTTAAAAACAGGCACTGATATCTTTAGAACATTATGTTATGTTATTGTGTAAAACTATTTTCCATTTAGCAAAATTGACGTGAATGAAACGAAGTGATAAAAAACGTCATATCACAACCATAGATATACATTACCAAATAGATAGGAGACACCTATCACTAGTAGTATCGCATAAACATAGTCCTTAAATTATCATTTCAATATTAAGTTGAAGGTAGTTGAACTATTCCATTTGTTGAATTTTACAGAAAACATCGGAATCTCACAAAATGCTATCAAATTTAAAAACAAAAAGAAAAAAAACGATATCCTAACAGTGTGAACCAGGCGACCTCACTCTATTGCTTTTGATGTTATGTGCACGGGAATCTAATGTCAATGTGTCATTTATCGGTCTAAGAAACATCCCTCGATGAGCGAGAGAATTATTGCATTGCATTCGGTGCAAGTTCCTGTTGGAGAGATATCAAGAAAGCTTAATAAACCGGAGAGAATCATACATAGATGAATCAAATTGTTTAAAGAACGGCTAAATTTAGAACATGGGCCTAGAGGTGGAACACCTCGAAGCACCACATGAGAGCAAGATAATACGGTAGTGTAAATGTTGCTGAGCAGCATTCATTTGTGAACTTTGAATTCTAGTGCCTCGTCACGACATTGCTGAACCAGGAATCATAACTAGCTCTACGCTTATGACTGGTGTCTGATGAATACTTTAGATGGAGAGGAAGAGATTTTTAAATCTACACTTGAAGTCTTTGATAGTTGTCTAATGAATAAGCAAACTTATCTTTGATGGATGAGAGATTCAGTTAGGCTTACTCTTTTTGTTTTGTTTTTTATCGGTGGCTAGTGAATACCACGGATAGGGAGGGAAACGGTTTCAATGATGCATGCATTTTTTTCTTCAAAACCTAAAGAATACATTTTATTGGGAGATACTTCATTAACATCGGCCTAATCCTTCCATCACTCCTATACGCCACCTCCGCTCTCTTCTACATCTCAGGCGACTAGATCCGACTTCTCATAATCTCACTACGAACTCCATCTCGTGAAAGCATCACTAATGATAACGGTTATTTTAAAATTCCCCACACCGACAACGGACGCCTTAAAATGCATGTTTATAAAATATTTCCTGTTCAAAGAAACTTTATCTTTCATTCCACAAAATATGTGCATACACTCGTGTTACACCCTGTAGCCGTCAAAGAGCAACCCTTGATTAAAGCAGTAGGTTTTTCTTGAAAAAAAAATAAACATATGAAATAAACTTAAACGAGAACGTCACCTTTCATATTTCTTATCCTTTCAGCTACTTATAATAAGCTTATGGTAGTAGGTCTAGAGTTATACACATGTGAAACTAATTTTAATAAATTTCTATTTAGAAGAAATGAATAGCTACAAAAAGATCAACCTAAGAAAGCTTTAAGGAAAGTAAGCCTTTCTTAATGTATTCGTCAGTTTTGACTCCCACAGATTTCCAAGGTGTCCAAATGAAACAGGATGATATGCAAGGAATTCGATAAAAAATAAGACTGAATTATTTCGTTTGATTTTTTCATGATTGCTTTTTGACTTTGAATAGCTAGGTCTGAGTTAGTTATGTTAAGCAATTATAAAAAGGATAAGAAGAAAGGCGAACATGACTAATAAAACAAGAATAACGGGAATAGTCAAATAAAGCAGATTAATATATATATATATATATATATATATATATACATATTTGTTTTATATATTTGTTGATTTAAATATTCATTAATATTACGTATCCGAGAGAGTATACTGCTGAAAATAGACCTAGGCAAATCATGTGGGAAATCAGAAGTCCAATTTAGGCCCACTAAATGTGTCATGCAAATTATTTTTTCAAAGAATTTTAACGCCTTGATGTATTATTTATTGGCTGTAGGAGACGAAATGACAACACCCCAGTGCAGTAAGATACGTTGAGTCAAGACTCGAGCGGCAGCAAAGCCAACTTCAAAATCTTCGGTATGCTGTCACAAAGCTAGAGTTGAGAATAAAATTAGAAATCGTGGACCCATCGGTATATATTTTCCTTACTTTGCAAAATAATTATCTTTAATACATAGAATAAGTCTACTCAGTTCTAATGTAATTTATTTCAAGTATAGCACCTTTGAAAGGAAATGTAATTTATTGTTAAGTAAATAATCTGGCACCTGCATATGACAATATTTCCATAACGAACAATGAATTAAGAAACTACGCCAATTCTTCGTTGGCCGTCTGTACATTATCTTAAGTTTCTATTAAGCTATTTTTCATTTTACATTTCTTGTATTTTCAGACTGAGTGACGGAGTCAGATACAGCCATGGCTAACGACTCGGAGGAAATCAGATGGATTGACCGAATCCGGGCTATAACCTTCAGAGAGGCCAGGGATGCTGGCGCATCCTTCATTTCATGTTCCTGGATAGCTAAATACATTAAAAGAGATGAATCATTTGTTAAAAGAAACTGGAACAAAAATCCATATGACTGTCATTGCGAAAAGAGTGAGAATCTTGGAAAACCTGAAGTTCCTTCTTAGGAGTCAAAAGACATCATAGCTGAGGTAGTGGGTAGACGAAAAAAAGTCTTTATGTAAATTGACGCATGAACTAGAAACAAAAACGGGAAAGAAGAGAAATTATAGTGCTGTATATCGTAAATTGAAATAATCTGGTATCAAGCTATTTCATGTTATCAGCAAGCCTAACATCACTCAACAGATAGAAGACCGTGCATGGTTTTGTGGTTCATTTCTTAAAGAATGGGATGAAGCTGAATTCCTCCATGTTGCCGCATCAGATGAATTCTTCATTTACTTAGTCAGGAAGCCAAATCATAAAAATTGCATCATTTGGGTTGCAAAGTTTGGTGATATCAGCGATGACGTGCGCTATCACCAAGTTGTGAAATTTCCTGAATGTTTGGATCATCAAAGAAAAAGGACAGTCATGGAATGGCGAATACTTCAGAGAAACTGTGCTTACTGGTGGAGTATTTCCTTTCCTCAGAGATCCTGAAAATGTGTTATCTGTTGAAGAAGTCACATTTTTGCATGATAAGGCACCATGTTTCAAGGCTCTTCAGACACAGGAGCTGCTGCGAAACTGGTATTGATTTCTTCTCGTCGAGTAAATTTCCAGGTAGCTCCCCTGACCTTATGTGTGTGAAACATTGGTAGTTTCTTCAAAGATCGTGTTGAAGCGCGCACAGTGAACTGTGATGGTATACCAAGCTTCGACGACCTGCGAAGAAAGGTGACCGAAGTGCTCAGTGAAATGGAGTTTGAGTCTCAGCTTTTTTGCGATTTGCTGAAATCATACCCATGAAGAATGCAGGCTGTGATACAGGCAGATGGAAGCCACACAAAATATTAAATACTCAGAGAGAAATAAATACCTGTTCTGAATTACCTTTGTTTTTGTCCATATCAATTTTAGTTTATGCTGTAGAGGGGGGTGGCTCTAATTTCGAAACACCCTGTATATAATATATATATATATATGTACATATATATATATATATGTGTGTGTGTGTGTATGTATGTATATATATATATATATATATATATATATATATATATATATATATATATATATAATATATATATTCGTGTATATTAAAAATATTCTTACGATTTAAAACATTGTCACTGTTAAAAATATTCTGATGGTTTATATAATATTGAAAACATCCTTAATGTTAAAAACTTTTGAACTATTGAAAATATTTTCACTGTGAAAAACATTCTTAACGATAAGAACAATGAAAAACATTTTGCGATGGAAAACATTCTTACAATTAAAAACGATTACGAACATTCGTCGATAAAAAAAAACATTCTCACGGTTAAAATCGATTACGAACATTCTACGATAAAAAAAAAAACATTCTCACTATCAAAAACATTCTCACGGTTAAAATCGATTACGAACATTCTTACGACAAAAAAAAAAACATTCTCACTATCAAAACATTCTCACGGTTAAAATCGATTACGAACATTCTTACGATAAAAAAAACATTCTCACTATCAAAAACATTCTCACGGTTAAAATCGATTACGAACATTCATACGATAAAAAAAAACATTCTCACTATTAAAACCATTCCTATGTTTCAAAACGACTACGAATATTCTACGATGAAAAACATTCTTTGAATTAATAACAATACCATTCTCACTATTAAAAACATTCGTACGATTTAAAACATCCTTTACACGACTGGAGGAAATGAAACACATTCGCGGATATCCGCAATTTAGCTTCATTAATAGAAAAATTCTCTATTTGCCAACTGTTTTTCCCGGTGGTTAATTTTCAATTAGAACATTTTGTGCTACCGAACGCACACCACATTTTTGCTTTTTTTTCTTTTCTCGCATAATTCACAAGACCGGGAAGTGCACAGGTTAAGCTGGGTGTCTATATATATATATATATATATATATATATATATATATATATATATATATATATATATATATATATATATATATATGATATATCTTTATTTTCTTGTACATACTATATTATATATGATATATATATATCTTATATATATACATGTATATATATATATGTACACATGTATCTATATATATATATATATATATATATGATATATACATGTGTATATTATATACGATATATGTATATATATATATATAGTACAACATATATACTCATATGTATATATGAATATGAATATTAATATAGATATATATAGTTTATATATACATTATACATATATATATTATTCAAAATTCCACCTCGTCTCCTCCAAGAAAATACAGTTACATTGAAAATTTAGGCCTTGACTAGAGGACGAGGGGTTTGAACAAGAAAAAAAAAAGTTGAAACTAAACTTCCCAGGCATAAGGCCAGGGTTACTGAAGAGGGGAGGAATTTACATAAAAGCTGGACTCTAGTTTTAAAGCACTGTATTTATATAAATTTACAGAAGTCCAGGAAACACAAGGGTAGGTGAACTTCTCTCAGTCCACCCGAATGTGTGGGGGAGCAGCCCAGCCACGTGTTTAGAAAAATTGCCCAACGGGGCAAATTGCAAGCTACGAAGACTTCCAAGTTCTACCACAGCCAGGCACAACGTTTGTCTGCAAGTAGAGGGGGATAGGCATTAGGCAGGGGCACACTGGGGCGAACTTTACTCACTGTTTACTATCAATCAAAGGTCACATAGGGGGAATGAAATGACTGGGAAATTTACACAGCAGAAACTATTTCGTGGCTTTAATTCACTAGGGGAATGTTACTGCGGTATCACAAGGGAGTAATTACAGAATTGAACCCAGATGGCGAAGGGGAATTAAACACTGCACAAGTCGCCTAGGAAAATGAGATGAAATACAGACAAAGATAAAACAATTCCCTGGTTGAAATGGAATTTCCCTTACAGTACCTTTAATGAGGATGCAGGATGTCTTCATCTCTAAGTCTGGACACTATGGGCTTAAAAATATACTTGGGTTTCCCAAAGCATGTGGGAAACTCAGACACAGGAGGGTGGGGGGGGGCAGCGGCGTCTGGTAAGGGCCAGTGGTCTGACCTAGCCTAGGTCCCGTCGTCTTCTGAGGCCTCTCTCCTGGATTCAAGGCCTTTTCAAGCTTTCTCCTGGATAGCTCCTCCCATTATGCCTGCAGGGGATATTCCAAGCACCAATGGGAGAAGAGGATAGCTTTTCAAAAGAAAATGGAGAGTGGATTCCTCCTAAGTCGAAGGGCAACTCGTATAGATACATTAAACTTGGGTTAAAGATTATTTCTTTCCTTGGTTCTAGCTAAGATCTTGAACAATATATATATATATATATATATATATATATATATATATATATATATATATATATATATATATATATATATATATATATATATGTATATATATATATATATATATATATATATATATATATGTATATGTATATATATATATATATTCAAATTCAAATTCAAATTCTTTATTTCAGCTGTAGAGCCATATACAAAATATTATGATAAATTAATAGTTATATACAAATATATTAGGAATAACACAAAAGGTCTAAAACACAGAAAATGTGTTTAGACCACTCTTTAAAATCTAATGATTTTTTAAAACTATCACTGTTAAAAATTGCACAAATAAGTGGTTTTTTGAACTCTTTGCTCTTTGAAACAAGCTTACAATACATTTTCTCACTAATTCATCAAATGTTGGTATTCCTAAAGAAACAAAGTGTCCACTTACTCTCGAAAACCTTTCTATTCCCATCAGGTACCTAAAAGAGTCATTATAACATACCTTAAGTTTTCGTAGGGTTTCATTTTTACATTTCATTGCCAGAGGCATACAATACAGGGAAGTACAGAAAGATCTGAACAAATGCCACTTTGCCTCATCATTGCACTATGAAAGCTACTTAGCAACATTGCCTCGCAAGCATTGCCCTCGATAGAGTGGATACAATATGGTCATCGTCCTTCAGATTGTCATTAATATTCATGCCGAGATATTTACATGACTTAACGACTTCCAACCTGACGTCATTGATATAGAGTGACGGTTTCACTAAATGACATAAAATTCCTGGGCTTTATAAACAAGAACTTTGGTCTTGTCAGGATTGGCTTCAAGATAATGATACTTCAAATATTCCATATTTTATCTATGAGTATTTGCAAACGCTTTTAAAGATGAGGCTAAAAGTATTCTATCATCTGCATAAAGATATGATTCACCTTAACCTCTCCCACTGTACAACCACCTTCCCTGCTGAGGACCTTTGTACTTAAGTCATCCACATATACGGCAAACAGAAGTGCTGATAGAACACTACCCTGTCTAATACCACAACTGGGTTTAAAAGGAGAGGAAAGACTATTGCCCCACATTACTCTAAAGTCCTGAGTTTTGTACCAGTACTGTAGCAGTGCTATAATGTAAAATGGCACACGTCTTCTCTTTAAAATTTGAAATAATCTTTCATGACACACTCTATCAAAAGCCTTGGACATATATATATATATATATATATATATATATATATATATATATATATATATATATATATATATTATATATATATATATATGTGTGTGTGTGTGTGTGTGTGTGTGTGTGTGTGTATTTATGTATATAGGCCTATATTTATATTATATTTATATACATAAATATGTGTATGTGTGTGTGTGTGTGTGTGTATGCTAATGTATTTGTAAGTGAAATTTGCATTATGTAGTATACATGTTGGTAAGTGAAAATTACAATTCATTGATTTATCGGGAAGTTGTGAATTTTTCTTTGCAATAAATTTACGAATTTTTGAATTTACGAGTCGCTGATTTATTGGAGAGTGGAGAAGTTACGATTCGTCAGGCCACTGTGAAACGAAGATTATGACCCGTAAATTTATCAGGAAGCGAAAGTTATACAGTCAGTAAATCTATCGTAAATTTATTGTCAAGAAATTTATTGGAAAGTGCAAGTAAAAGTTACAACTCGTGAATTTATAGCAAAGAAAAAGTTACAAGCCATAAATGTATCAGAAAGCAGAAATTACAATTCGTAAACATAAACACTAAAAAAAAAATTTCGCGAGGAAAATATTTCCGCGCTGGGAACATGACCCCATTATTTATCGCGATTATAACTTCCTGCGAAAACTTCAGCAGGAGCGAGAAGAAGAAGAAGAAGAAGAAGAAGAAGAGAGAGAGAGAGAGAGAGAGAGAGAGTTCACTGAAGAATATCCTAATAAACCCGGGGGAACTTTTACTTATCCTTCTTCCGGAAGTTTGTTACGAAAAGAACAATAGTTTTAATTGGTCTTTTGCTTTCGTCGCTAAATGAGTTTCAAAAAAGGGTCCCCCTCGTAATCACAGATGACTGCTTTCTTGATTACTGTGTGCTGTTACTGCAATCCTTAAGTAAGCGTTTAAGCAAGTAATTCAATAAGCAAGTGAGTAAGCTATAGCAGACGATTAAGCAAGTCGTTAGTAAGTAAGACCAGCAGACGATTAAGCAAGTAAGTAAGTAAGCCAGCCGACGAGTAAGTAAGTGAGTAAGCCAGCAGACGATTAAGCAAGTAAGTAAGTAACCCAGCAGACGAATAAGTAAGTAAGTAGGTAAGCCAGCAGACGATTAAGCAAGTAAGTAAGTAAGCCAGCAGACGAGTAAGTAAGTGAGTAAGCCAGCAGACGAGCAAGTAAGTAAGTAAGTAAGCCAGCAGACGAGTAAGTGAGTAAGCCAGCAGACAATTAAGCAAGTAACCAAGCAAGCAAGTTAGTAAGTGGGTACACAAGTAAGCAAGTGAGCAATTAAGCAAGTAAGAAAGTGAGTAAGTAAGGTGCTAAATGTTTCTCCTCTCTCTCTCTCTCTCTCTCTCTCTCTCTCTCTCTCTCTCGGACTTCCTCCCTCCCCCTACCCCTCCCCCTCCGGCCCC
The DNA here is from genome assembly GCF_015104395.2 of Macrobrachium nipponense. Lineage (NCBI taxonomy): Eukaryota > Metazoa > Arthropoda > Malacostraca > Decapoda > Palaemonidae > Macrobrachium > Macrobrachium nipponense. Next base: position 5,678,930 of record NC_061104.1, read on the forward strand.
AACAATAGAAATACCCCCCTACATTTTGATTTATGCCCGTGGCATGAAATACCAATTGTATTGGGTATCTGTAATCAATAAATGCTTGGGGATTTTATGGTTCTGTTCTCATATCGGGGTAAGCGTGTTTTTTTTTTTTTCTTTTTTTTTTTTTTTTTTTCTTTTTTTTTCTTTTCTTTTGGAGATTTTGTAAAATTATTTTTCATTGCATTTCTTTTTATATATATCTTTTTTTTACAAACATATTTCAGGCAGAGAGAGCGACAGATAAAGAGAGAGAAAAAACAGATAAAGAGAGAGAGAGAGAGAGAGAGAGAGAGAGAGAGAGAGAGAGAGAGAGAGAGAGAAACACGTTAGAGATAGAGAGAGATAGAGACAAAACAGTCACACGAGAGAGAAAAAAGAGAGAAAAAAACAGGAGAGAGAGAGAGAGATAAACGCGGCGATCCACACCCAAGCGCACATACGGAAATCAACATTATCACCTGCCCTATCATCCGCCATCTTGGCCCTCCATTTACGGATTCTCCGGAGCATCTCCGAAGAAGAAAGGCGAGAGAAAGTTTGGAACCGTCGGAGGAGGAGAGGAGGGGGTTGGGGGTGGGGTGGGGGGCGGTGTTTTATCTTCCCGGCGCCATAAATCCCTCTAGAGTAATCCTATAAAAGCTCCGGTTGCAATACGGCAGTGCATAAAACTCACGACGTCGCTTGCAACAAACAACCTAGTACTACGCTCTTTGAATTTCTATGAACTTTCGTGGATCCGAAGTCGTGGTTTATTGCTTTGCAATACGGACCTAACGCTGTTTACTCGGAGGTGGGGTGCGTGGAAAGTATTAGGGGCGGGGGGGGGGGGGTGTCCCTGGGCCCAAAAGGGTTGCTTAAGGGTAGTGGATTTGGAGGCCGGAGGAAGGGAAATCACTTAGTTTCGTATCAACCAACCGGACATATCAACACCAACGCTTAGATGCTCGATTTAGATCACTCTGGCTTTATATGCCAGCACGGAGCCTTGCCCCAAGGTGGTAGGGCATGAATGAGGTTTCGGGAGGCTTAGTATGGACCTGTAGACTCTAACCAACCAACATAGAAGCGACATAGAACAGCTTTTATGGAATTAACAGGGATTTTTAGTCTTCAACTGTCTATGGATTCTATGCAGTCCTCGATAGCTGTCGTATATACATTATACTAAGATTCTCTTTGAAGCTTGATAAGTAATTAAGGAACGCTCATTCGCATAGATATAAGATCAATAAGTAGTCGCCTTGCGTGTGTGCGTGCGCGTGCATGCTTGCATATGCGTGCGCGCCTGTGCGTGCGTATATGAAATACCACTCCAAGTTACGCTGTGAGAGGTTATGATGAAGCCCGATAAGTCTAGAGCTGGCTTCCCTTTGAACACGGACACACACACACACACACACATCTGCTCCCACCCGAAGGCATTCTGCAGTGTTGGCCCCACCTCCTCCCCCCTTCCACCCCCCGCCCCCCCCCCTCCCCCCCCAAATATCAGGTTCTGAGCCACATATGTATATCAGCGCGCCGCTGACCACACGCGGATACCTGATCCTAATTGCATTTGGCGAGTAAATTAGACCTATGTCGATTCCTCGTCCGACGCGGTGACTGGACTACGAGTTAGTCTTTCGTTTTTGGTTTTTTCTTGTTATTTGACGGTGTGGAGGCTTCGTTTCGCGGTAAATACCGTCATATTTCCGCCGCTGGTGTTGTCATGTATAGGCCCAAGAGACTGCTTTTACGAAGATAAGAAGAGGAAGAGTGGTAAATGTTGCTTTTATTTGCGTGTGGTTATAGGATGAGCATGGAATCTTCATTGCGGTAAATACCGTCATACTTTTGGCGGTGATTCGATCATATAGGTCAATGTGAATGCTTTCAAAGGAGAGAAAAAGCGGTAAATACCGTCTCATTATTTTACGGTAATGTGGCCCTTAGGCCTATGCGACTATTTTCTATAAAGAAAGAGAAAATGAGGTCACATAGGCCTATACGGCTGCTTTCAAAGGAAAATAAGAAGAAAAAGTGTTAATACCGAACTTATCCATGACAGTGATTTTCACACATAGGCCTATATGCAACTGCTGTCTTCGTTTTGACTTTGATGTGGTCACATAGGCCTATGCGACAAAAAACGGTGTTAATTTATTGACACAATTATTCAGGTCGACTTGCTTAGCAAAATAGTTAGATTTAGCTACTATTTTCCAAAATACAGTGGCAAGATAGTTTGTCAAACAGTAGTCAAGACTATCTTCCCAAATTAAGTAGGAGATTTAACTAACATCGTGCATTATCTAATAAGTTCTCTTTCCCGCTCATTCTTCCTCTGTAATTCTGGACCAGGACTTTTAGGTCGATATTCTTGGTGTCGTCAGTCGGGGATACATTATCAGAAAAGGCGTCATTAAGAAAATTATTTCTGATAATGTATCCCCGACTGACGACACCAAGAATATCGACCTAATCATATATTACCAGAATCGGAGGACGCGCGATCTTATTATGAAAAAATAACCCCTCTCCACAGTGCGAGAACCCCTGAAGAGACTCTCGTGCCACGCCCAAGAGGGGGCTATAAAGAATCACGCCCGCACCAAACATCACGAGGCCATCTCCCGAGATGTCATCATAAAGAACACGAAGATCATCGGGAAGGCCCCTGATGCCCGTCGGTGCGCCTGCTGGAGGCGCTACTCATCCAGCAAATAAAACCTACTCTGAATACGACGCAGGAAGAATTTCTCCTCCCTACGAGTATGAGAAGACCTGCCACCAACAATGACACCACCGATCATGACAAACTCTATGGATGACAACGCCCCCGAACGAGGTACTCCTGCAGCCGATGGAAATCAAAGTAGCCGTGACGTCCCACAGCGTAGCGCAACGCCCATCAATGTTACAGCGCCGCTTAGGAGGTCCAGGCGGCTGCAGGATATGCTGCAACGCAACCATCGGCCCGAAGAAAGTGGCTTGAGACCTGGCTCAGGCAGCCAATGAAAACAAGACTCACCGCCACCAGCCTAATAGGAGACAAGCATGGGGCAGACCCCCTGCTGTCAACCACAGGTATAAGGAGGACGGACACCGCACCAAGATCAGTCCACCCTCAGCTTCCCAGCCCGAGGATGTCTGGCAGCTCCAGACGAAAGCTCGCTTTAAGAGAGAGAGAGAGAAAATCGTTAATGACTTGATGACTATGTATCATAGTTTATCTGTAAAATTCAAATATATACACCTATTTTGACCCTGTATTTTACCATGAACCTCTATAGGCGCTCTACTAGCCTGTTTAAGTAGCACTGAAAAAGCCGCTATTCGCAAAATAGAGAAGAATCTCTACAAGTGTAACGCTGCTGAAGTAGCCATTACTTTTAATAAAGTATGCTTGAGAGAGGGTCTGCTTCCTAAGTATATTATTATTATTATTATTATTATTATTCACTGGTTTACAAAGAAATTGAGGCAAGCACAAAAATACCCGTTTATACCTAATTTGGGGGTGCTGAATTCAAATTTGAAATCCGTTTTTACTCATCACCTCTAGTTATCTATCCTCCTTTTATCTGTTATAAGCTGCTGCAACTCTTGAAATGTGCACATATATTCTCTGTTTATACTAAATGAGACTATTTAAAAGCCAGAAAACTAGAGGTGATAGAGCAAAACTATTTATAAATTTGAATTCAGCACACCCAAATTAGCAAAAAACACCTATCCCCATTCTTGCCTCAGACCAAATTTTTTTTTTTTTTTGTAAACCAGTGATTTATTATTATTATTATTATTTAATCAAGTTATCACGTCTTCTACACAACGTTAAAGCGACTCTACTGCAGCTGACGAAACCTTATTGAATCTCTCTCTCTCTCTCCCTCTCTCTCTCTCTCTCTCTCTCTCTCTCCTTACCATTTTAATGAGGTAACGAAGCTCATTTGATTTCCCCCAGAGGAAAGACATTTCTCTCTCTCTCTCTCTCTCTCTCTCTCTCTCATCTCTCTCTCTCTCTCTCTCTTCTCCTTCTGCGTCTCTCGAAGTTATCTCATTATCTAATGTAATTGTCGAATCTTTATTCACTTCGCGAAGGAATTAGAGGGATTAATTAAAATTAATTTTTCACGCGCCAGTGGACGACGAGACCGTTCTCCCAAGGACCCCTGGGCATTTTTTAGGGGTTGGGGGGGTTTGGGGCGGCAGGGGGTCTGGGACCACCCACTTTGCCACTTTTTTTTTCAGTTTTGGTCTCTGGGACTCACTTCTTGGTCATGGGTGACCATGGGGGAATTTGAAAACAGAAATGTTGCTATTCTCTGTCCAATGTTGTTGAATGAGGTGTTCTTTTTTCTATCTGTCAGATAGTCTGAGTTTTTTTGTGCTTATTTTATTTTGTGCGTTTTTATATATAATTGTGAAGTGGACGAAGGTAATCTAATGTCTTTTTTTAATGCAAAGATGTTTTATATAATCTCGAGTTTTTTTTTTATCTCTTGGGCAGATAATGTTTTTTATGTTGTTTTCTGATATATTTTTTTTAATATCTGTTTTACAGACCGTGTCTTTTTTCTATGATGTTTTCCGATATATTTTTTAAATGAAAGTGATTGTGAATAATCTAAAGTGTCTGTTTTTGTTGGCAGATATATCAGTTTTTGTTGTCAGAGAGTGTCATTTTTGTTGTCACAGTGTCAATTTCTGTTGTCAGAGAGTGTCATATTTTTGTCACAGTGTCAGTTTCTGTTGTCCCAGTGTCATTTTTGTTGTCACAAAGCACCAGTTTTAATTGTCAGATAGTGTCAGTTTTTTGTTTTCAGAGAATGCCAGTTTTTTTTTCTTTGTCAGTGTCAGCTTTTGTTGGCAGGTAGTGTCATTTGTGTTGTCACAGTGTCAGTTTTTGTTGTCGAAGAGTGTCAGTTTCTATTGGCAGATATTGTCAGTTTTCTGTGTCAGTGAATGCGTGCAAGTGCTTGTAACTATCATAAAAGCCCCAACGGACCCCAGCTGACAACTTTTGAGAATATATTGGCAAATCTTAATTAGATTTCAGAGGTCGAACTCCGCTTTAATTAATGCAGCCTTGTGTCCCTTTCTTACGGAATTTCCAAGTGAATGCTGAGTTTGCTCTCGTTCTATGTAAGTGGTAAGAATTGCACCTTTCCTCCAAGTGGAAAGAGACCAAATTAAGTCATTGATGTGTATTCATCTTGTTGGCGACACGTGTGCAACAAGTCGCCAACATTTTTTGTGCTGTGTATTCAGCTTGTTGGTGACATGTGTGCAACATGTTGCCAACATTTTTTGTACACCATGTATTCAACTTGTTGGTGACACTTGTGCAACAAGTTGCCAACATTTCACCACCGGATCAGCTTTTGAACGTGTGCAACAATTCACCAACATTTTTTATGCCACGTATTCAACTTGCTGGTGACATGCATGCAACATGTCGCCAACATATTTTACTGTGTATTCAACTTGTTGTTGACATGCATGCAACAAATCGCCAGCATTTTTCACACTGTGTATTCAGCTTGTTGGTGACATGTGTGCAACAAGTCACCAACATTTCTACACCATGTATTCAGCTTGTTGACATGTGTGCAGCAATTTGCCAACATTTTTTACACCATGTATTCAACTTTTTGGTGACATGCATGCAATAAGTCGCCAACATTTTTTATGCCGTGTATTCAACTTGTTGTTGATGTGTGCAGCAAGTTGGCAACATTTTGTTTTATGCCGTGAATGGTGACATGTGTGCAACAAGTTGCCAAAATTTTTGATGCCATATATCCAACTTGTTGGCAACATGTGTGCAACAAGTCGCCAAATGTTTTATGCTGTGTATTCAAATTGTTGGCAACATGTGTGCAACAAGTCGCCAACATTTTTTCACGCCGTGTTTTACCGTAGTGAGGACGTACCCTTAGTTCCTGGGGGAAACTTATTGGATTCTCCGGCTGCCTTGAGTTCCGAAGTCTTTTTTCCAATATTTTCGTCGCGCCTTGGCCAACTCTTCTTCTTCTTCTTCTTCTTCTTCTTCTTCTTTTGAAGTTGCGATAGGATGTCTTGTCTTGTCATGATGTATTGATGATTATCCCAATTTTCTGTCTGCACTTTTTGACAAAAATTCACCTTTTTGTTATTCTGTCAATTTTTGTTGTCGAAACTGATATTATGTTTTAGCAGTGAGGTTTGTTCATATGTAATCATTTACTCAAATGTGTGTGTTTGTATATTGTGTAACTTTTTCACAAGATTTATTCACAATTTATTTGTATAAATTCTACAATTTATGTATATCATTGTGAATTTTCATGAAAAGACAAGCATACCTCTTTATTTTGTTTGGAATTTGTTGATTACCATCATACCAAATCTTTATTTTGTCATTTTTGTATTCAGTTGGACAGACTCTCTTTACTTTTATATGTAATTTGGTGAATTTTGTCACATAAAATCTTTATTTTGTCTGTAATTTGTTGATTTATGTGATGCAAGATCTTTATTTTGTTTGCAATTTCGTAACACTGCCCGTATCTTTCAACCAACCGAACACAACAACCACGTATTTATTGGCCGAACCCCTCCCCCCAACTTCCCACCCTCCCCAACCCCTCATCCCCCTTCCCTCCCCAATCTCCCATCCACCTCCCTTCCCCCCCAACCCCACCCCCCTTCCCTAATTTTATCCTGATGCTTTGTCCTCCGCGAGTATTTTCCATAACAGGCGGAGTTATTGCCTTCACCAAAGAGAGAGAGAGAGGAGAGAGAGAGAGATGAGAGAGAGAGAGGGGGGGTGGGGGTTAGGAAGGGGGGGGGTTATTTTCGTTCGTTGATGTTCGCAAAAGTTAATTTCATGAATATCGTGCGTTTGCATTTCCATTGCCCCATTTTTTTAAAAATTAGAGCCGTTCTTTGTACGTAGTAGCAGTTATTGCTGCTAGTAGGTGGTGTACATTGCTGTAGTAGCAGCATTGCTACTAAAAGAAATAGTAGGCATTGCTGTAGTAGCAGTATTGCTACTAGTAGGCATTGCTGTAGTGGCAATGTTGCTACCAGTAGGCATTGCTGTAGTGGCAGTATTGCTACTACTAGGCATTGCTGTAGTGGCAGTAACCTTGCTACTAGTAGGCACTGTATAATGCTACTAGTAGGCATTGGTTTCGTAGCAGTATTGATACTAGCAGACATTGCTGGATTAGTAATATTGCTACTAGTAGACATTGCTGTAGTAGCGATAACATTGCTGCTGGTATACATTGTTTTAGTAGCAGTATTGCTACTAGTAGGCATTGCTGTAGTAGCAGTAACATTGCCACTAGTAGGCATTCAGTATTGCTACTAGTGACATTGTTTTAGTAGCAGTATTGCTACTAGTAGGTCATTGCTGTAGTAGCAGTGTTGCTACTGGGTAGGCATTGGCTGTAGTAGGAGTAAACATTGCTACTAGTAGGCATTATTTTGCGTAGCATGAACATTGTTCTACCAGCAGGCATTGCTTAATGTAGCAGTAACATTGCTACTAATATACATTGCTTTAGTAGAAGTATTGCAACTTGTAGGCATTGTTTTAGTAGCAGTATTGCTACTAGTATGCATTGATTTAGCAGCAGTAACATTGCTACTAGTAGGCATTGCTGTAGTAGCAGTAAGGGCATAACTACTAGCAGTAGGCATTGCTAATGAGTTGTTTGGCTGCCATCTCTGTGATAATTAGTCTTTGGAATACCAACGCTTTCTCTCTCTCTCTCTCTCTCTCTCTCTCTCTCTCTCTCTCTCTCTCTCAGTGATGATATGGACATATATATTTTATGAAGATTTTTTAACCTAGCCACCTGGGGGGGCAACCAAGTCCTTATGGTTGCCGGTCCAAGCCCCGGATAAATAGGGAGGGTGGTGTCAGGAAGGGCATCCGGCTGTAAAAATCTGTGCCAAAACCAAAAATGGAATGAGCCGAAATATGGAAAGAGGTAATGCTAGGGCGTACTCCGTAAACGACGCACAGAGACATCGCCCTAACTCTGTGGTAAGGCGAGGGCTACTGCATCAGGATCGGTGCAGCTTAAAAGCAGCGAGCTCACATTGGGTTCAGAGTATGTCAGCTAAATGTTGGGTCCATGACTGGGAGAGGTAGAGAATTGGCTGACTTGATGAGAAAAGAAAGTAGATGTTGGTGTGTGTGCAAGAAACGCGGTGGAAAGGAAATAAAGCTAAAGAGTTGGGAGATGGATATAAGCTATATTATAGTGGAGCAAATAAACAAGGTAGAAATGGAGTTGGCATAGTACTGTCTAGTGAACTAAAGAACTCGGTAATAGAAGTGCATAGAAAGAATGACCGTATCATCAGATTGAAGATATGTTATGGAGGAGAGATTCTGAATATTATAAGCGCATATGCACCACAAGTTGGTTGCACAGAAGAAGAGAAGGGAAATTTCTGGAGAGACATGGATGGAATAATGCAAGAACTGGAAGAGCATGAGAGGGTGATAGTTGGGGCAGATTTGAATGGCCATGTCGGAAGTGAAAATGAGGCGATTGGGCGGGTGCATGGGGCCATGGAATTGGGAGAGAAACCAGAAGGAGAGAGTGTAGTGGACTTTGCTGTGTCATTCGACATGGCAATAGTAAACACATTTTTGAGAAGAAAAGGGAACACCTAATAACATATAGGAGTGGGGGAAGATTCTCCCAGATAGACTATTTCTTGTATAAAAGGATAAATCTGGTGGAGGTCAAGAACTGCAAAAGTTATTCCAGGCGACCATGTAGCCCCCAACACAGGCTGCTATGTATGGACTTGAAGTTGAAAAGGGAAAGAAAAAACCAAAGCTAAAGGGATAAGGAAAATTAAATGGTACGAATTACAGAAGGAAGGGGATAAGAAGAGAGAATTTAAGAGGAGGGTTTTGGGAGGATATTGATATAGGGTATTGAAAGATGTTCAAAGAATTGGGTGGGCACGAAATGCTAGCAGTAAATAAGAAGGCATGGAAAGGAGCTGCTAGGAGAGACATCTGGTATCATATGGGAAGAAAAGGATAGTTGGTGGTGGGATGAAGACATTGAGAAAGTAGTAAAAGATAAGAAGGAGGCAAAGAAAAGATGGGAAGAGTCACAGTCGTGGAAGACAGAAATAGGTACAGAGAGAAAAACAAGGTGGTGAAAAAGGTGGTAGCCCAAGCTAAAGCAAAGTCGTATGATGATGTGTATAATGAGCTGGGGACAAAGGAAGGATTAAAGAAGATGATGAAGCTATCAAAGGCTAGAAATAAGAGCACCAAAGATATAACACACATCAAACAAATAAAGAATCAAGAGGGTGTAGTGCTTAGAAAGGAGGAAGACATTGTGAAGAGATGGAAAGAATATTTCGAACAGTTGTTAAATGAAGAAAATAATAGACTAATAAGAGAGGATGGGCAAGTGAAACATTGGCATGGTAATGAGGTTTTCTAGGCAAGAGGTACTAAATGCACTGAAGAAGATGAAGAATGGGAAGGCAAACCGGACCAGACATGATCCCGGTGGAGGCATGGAAAGCATTAGGAGATGAAGGAGTGGATATACTGTACGATCTTATGATAAAGATCCTTGAACAGGAAAAGATACCAAATGAGTGGCGTGGGAGTATATTGATCCCAATTTTTAAAGGGAAAGGCGATGTCCAAGAGTGTGGTAATTATAGGGGCATTAAATTGATGTCCCACACTTTGAAGATACTGGAAAGGATGTAGATGCTAGACTGAGAGAAGAAGTACAAATAGGTAAAGAGCAGATGGATTTATGAAGGGAAGGGGAACAACAGATGGTATATTTTGTCTGAGGCAAATAATGGAGAAATTCGGGGAAAGACAAAGGGACCTACATATGGTATTCATTGACCTTGAAAAGGCTTATGACAGAGTCCGAGACAAGAGGTATGGAGGAGCCTGAGGGAGAAGATGTGCCAGAGAAGTATGTGCGATTGATACAAGAGATGTACCGGAATGTATTTACCAGAGTGAGGAGCAGTGTTGGGGAGACAGAAGGTTTGAGGTGAGAGTAGGATTACACCAGGGGTCGGCTCTGAGCCCCATTTATCTTTAACATAGTGATGGATGTTATAATAGAGGAAGTAAGGGAGACAGTACCATGGAACATATTGTATGCGGATGATATTGTTCTGTGTGCAGAGAGCAGGGAAGATCTGGAAGTGAAATTGGAAAGATGGAGACAAGTATGGAGGACAGAGGAATGAGAATAAGTAGATCCAAGACAGAATATATGTGTAACCACCACTGAGGGGATGATAGAGAAAGTATTCAGCTTGGTGGAGAGCAAATAAGGAGAGTTGATAAGTTTAAGTATTGGGATCTTTTGTTAACGCTGGAGGAAGTATGGAAGAAGAAGTACATCGGGTACAGGCAGGCTGGAACAACTGGATGAGCGGCCTCGGGAGTTCTTTGTGACAAAAGAGTGCCGCTTAGGTTAAAAGGAAAATTTCACAAGACGGTGGTAAGAACAGCAATGCTGTATGGTACGGAAACAGCAAGCATGAGAAAAGCAGAGCAGAAGAAGATGGATGTGGCAGAAATGAGAATGCTTAGGTGGATGTCTGGGGTAACAAGAGTGGATAGGATCAGAAATGACTACATAAGGGGGTCAACTAAGGTGGTGGAAGTATCAAAGAAAGTGCAGGAGGGGAGGCTGAGATGGTATGGACACCTGTTGAGGAGAGATGAGGACCACGCTGGGAGACATACTATGGGAGTGGAGGTGCAAGGAAGAAGAAAGAGAGGGAGACCAAGAAAGAGATGGAAGGACTGTGTGAGAGGAGATTTACATGAGAAGGGAATGATGAGGCAGAAGCGCAAGATAGAAATAGATGGAAACGGCTCATCCGAAACGGCGACCCCATCCCATAAAAAATGGGAAAAAGCTGGGAAGAAGAAGAAGAAGATTTTATGAGAGTTTTTTAAAAAAAAATGCAATATTCAAAAAAATTGATTTTTTC
>NC_061104.1:5690454-5707954 GCF_015104395.2 Macrobrachium nipponense
GAAAAAATCAATTTTTTTGAATATTGCATTTTTTTTAAAAATCTTCATAAAATATATATGTCCATATCATCACTGAGAGAGAGAGAGAGAGAGAGAGAGAGAGAGAGAGAGAGAGAGAGAGAGAGAGAGAGAGAGAGAGAGAGAGAGAGAAAGCGTTGGTATTCCAAAAGACTAATTATCACAGAGATGGCAGCCAAAAACAACTCATTAGCAATGCCTACTGCTAGTAGTTATGCCCTTACTGCTACTACAGCAATGCCTACTAGTAGCAATGTTACTGCTGCTAAATCAATGCATACTAGTAGCAATACTGCTACTAAAACAATGCCTACAAGTTGCAATACTTCTACTAAAGCAATGTATATTAGTAGCAATGTTACTGCTACTTAAGCAATGCCTGCTGGTAGCAATGTTACTGCTACGAAAATAATGCTTACTATTGGCAATGTTACTCCTACTACAGCAATGCCTACCAGTAGCAACACTGCTACTACAGCAATGCCTACTAGTAGCAATACTGCTACTAAAACAATGTCACTAGTAGCAATACTGAATGCCTACTAGTGGCAATGTTACTGCTACTACAGCAATGCCTACTAGTAGCAATACTGCTACTAAAACAATGTATACCAGCAGCAATGTTATCGCTACTACAGCAATGTCTACTAGTAGCAATATTACTAATCCAGCAATGTCTGCTAGTATCAATACTGCTACGAAACCAATGCCTACTAGTAGCATTATACAGTGCCTACTAGTAGCAAGGTTACTGCCACTACAGCAATGCCTAGTAGTAGCAATACTGCCACTACAGCAATGCCTACTGGTAGCAACATTGCCACTACAGCAATGCCTACTAGTAGCAATACTGCTACTACAGCAATGCCTACTATTTCTTTTAGTAGCAATGCTGCTACTACAGCAATGTCCACTACTAGCAGCAATACTGCTACTACTACAAAGAACGGCTCTAATTTTTAAAAAAATGGGGCAATGGAAATGCAAACGCACGATATTCATGAAATTAACTTTTGCGAACATCAACGAACGAAAATAACCCCCCCCCCTTCCTAACCCCCACCCCCTCTCTCTCTCTCTCTCTCTCTCTCTCTCCTCTCTCTCTCTCTCTTTGGTGAAGGCAATAACTCCGCCTGTTATGGAAAATACTCGCGGAGGACAAAGCATCAGGATAAAATTAGGGAAGGGGGGTGGGGTTGGGGGAAGGGAGGTGGATGGGAGATTGGGGAGGGAAGGGAAAGGGGGGATTGATGTGGGGTTGGGGAGGGTGGGTGGGAATTGGGGGGAGGGGTTCGGGCCAATAAATACGTGGTGTTGTGTTCGGTTGGTTGAAAGATACGGGCAGTGTTACGAATTGCAAACAAAATAAAGATCTTGCATCACATAAATCAACAAATTACAGACAAAATAAAGATTTTATGTGACAAAATTCACCAAATTACAAATAAAGTAAAGAGAGTCTGTCCAACTGAATACAAAAATGACAAAAATAAAGATTTGGTATGATGGTAATCAACAAATTCCAAACAAAATAAAGAGGTATGCTTGTCTTTTCATGAAAATTCACAATGATATACATAAATTGTAGAATTTATACAAATAAATTGTGAATAAATCTTGTGAAAAAGTTACACAATATACAAACACACACATTTGAGTAAATGATTACATATGAACAAACCTCACTGCTAAAACGTCATCTCAGTTTCGCCAACAAAAATTGACAGAATAACAAAAAGGTGAATTTTTGTCAAAAAGTGCAGACAGAAAATTGGGATAATCATCAATACATCATGACAAGACAAGACATCCTATCGCAACTTCAAAAGAAGAAGAAGAAGAAGAAGAAGAAGAAGAAGAGTTGGCCAAGGCGCGACGAAAATATTGGAAAAAAGACTTCGGAACTCAAGGCAGCCGGAGAATCCAATAAGTTTCCCCCAGGAACTAAGGGTACGTCCTCACTACGGTAAAACACGGCGTGAAAAAATGTTGGCGACTTGTTGCACACATGTTGCCAACAATTTGAATACACAGCATAAAACATTTGGCGACTTGTTGCACACATGTTGCCAACAAGTTGGATACATGGCATCAAAAATTTTGGCAACTTGTTGCACACATGTCACAATTCACCGCATAAAACAAAATGTTGCCAACTTGCTGCACACGTCAACAACAAGTTGAATACACGGCATAAAAAATGTTGGCGACTTATTGCATGCATGTCACCAAAAAGTTGAATACATGGTGTAAAAAATGTTGGCAAATTGCTGCACACGAGTCAACAAGCTGAATACATGGTGTAGAAATGTTGGTGACTTGTTGCACACATGTCACCAACAAGCTGAATACACATTGTGAAAAATGTTGGCGATTTGTTGCATGCATGTCAATGACAAATTGAATACACAGTAAAATATGTTGGCGACATGTTGCATGCATGTCACCAGCAGGTTGAATACGTGGCATAAAAAATGTTGGCAGATTGTTGCACACGTGTCAACAAGCTGAATACGTGGTGTAGAAATGTTGGCAACTTGTTGCACAAGTGTCACCAACAAGTTGAATACACGGTGTAACAAATGTTGGCAACATGTTGCACACATGTCACCAACAAGCTGAATACACAGCATAAAAAATGTTGGCGACTTGTTGCACACGTGTCGCCAACAAGATGAATACACATCAATGACTTAATTTGGTCTCTTTCCACTTGGAGGAAAGGTGCAATTCTTACCACTTACGTAGAACGAGAGCAAACTCAGCATTCAATTGGAAATTCCGTAAGAAAGGGACACAAGGCTGCATTAATTAAAGCGGAGTTTGACCTCTGAAATCTAATTAAGATTTGCCAATATATTCTCAAAAGTTTGTCAGCTGGGGTCCGTTGGGGCTTTTGTTGTATGATAAGTTACAAGCACTTGCACGCATTCACTGACACAGAAAACTGACAATATCTGCCAATAGAAACTGACACTCTTCGACAACAAAAACTGACACTGTGACAACACAAAGGACACTGTGACAACACAAAGGACACTACCTGCCAACAAAAGCTGACACTGACAAAGAAAAAAAAACTGGCATTCTCTGAAAACAAAAAACTGACACTATCTGACAATTAAAACTGGTGCTCTGTGACAACAAAAACTGACACCCTCTGACAACAAAAATGACACTACGACAACAGAAACTGACTCTGTGACAAAAATATGACACTATCTGACAACAGAAATTGACACTGTGACAACAAAAAGCACTCTCGACAACAGAAACTGACACTGTAAAAAAAATGACACTCTCTGACGATAAAAATGACACTGGGACAAAAAAAAATGACACGTGACAACAAAAACTGATATCTGCCAACAAAACAGACACTTTAGATTATTCACAATCACTTTCATTTAAAAAATATATCGGAAAACATCATAGAAAAAGACACGGTCTGCAAAACAGATATTAAAAAATATATCAGAATACAAAATAAAAAAAACAACATCTGCCAAGAGGTAAAAAAAAAAAACCTCGAGATTATATACAACAACTTTGCATAGAAAAGACATTAGATTACCTTCGTCCACGTCACAAATATATATAAAAAACGCACAAAATAAAATAAGCACTAAAAACTCAAGCTATCTGACAGATAGAAAAAAAAACACCTCACTTAACAACATTGCATAGAGAAAAACAACATTTCTGTTTTCAAATTCCCCCATGGTCACCCATGACAAGAAGTGAGTCCCAGAGACCAAAGCTGAAAAAAAAAAAGTGGCAAAGTAGGTGGTCCCAGACCCCCCTGCCGCCCCAAACCCCCCCAACCCTCAACCCCTAAAAAATGCCCAGGGGTCCTTGGGAGAACGGTCTCGTCGTCCACTGGCGCGTGAAAAATTAATTTTAATTAATCCTCTAATTCCTTCGCGAAGTGAATAAAGATTCGACAATTACATTAGATAATGAGATAACTTCGAGAGACGCAGAAGGAGAGAGAGAGAGAGAGAGAGAGAGAGAGAGAGAGAGAGAGAAATGTCTTTCTCTGGGGGAAATCAAATGAGCTTCGTTACCTCATTAAAATGGTAAGGAGAGAGAGAGAGAGAGGAGAGAGAGAGAGAGAGAGAGAGAGAGAGAGAGAGAGAGTGATATTCAATAAGGTTTCGTCAGCAGCAGTAGAGTCGCTTTAACGTTGTGTAGAAGACGTGATAACTTGATTAAATAATAATAATAATAATAATAATAATAATAATAATAATAATAATAATAATAATGTCAGGAATTCGCGTTCTGAAGTACCACTCACTATATATTGCCTTCATGTACCCCCCCAAAAAAAAATCTATAGTTTTTATTTGACCCAAAAGTCCTGGTCCAGAATTACAAAGGAGAATGAGCAGGAAAGAGAACTTATTAGATATATACGATGTTAGTTAAATCTTCTTCTATTTAATTTGGGAAGATAGTCTTCACTACTGCTACTTTATTTGGGAAGATAGTAGCTAAAATATTTTGCTATGAAAGTCGACCTGAATAATTGTGTCAATAAATTAACACCGTTTTTTTGTCGCATAGGCCTATGTTGACCACAGCAAAGTCAAAACGAAGACAGCAGTTGCATATAGGCCTATGTGACCACATCAAAGTCATGGATAAGTACGGTATTTACCGCTTTTTCTCCTTATTTTCCTTTGAAAGCAGCCGTATAGGCCTATGTGACCTCATTTCCTCTTTTTTTTTTATAGAAAATAGTCGCATAGGCCGTAGGTGGCCACATTACCGTAAAATAATAAGACGGTATTTACACCCCCCCGCTTTTTTCTCTCCTTTGAAAGCATTCACATAGACAATATGATCGAATCATCACAAAAAGTATGACGGTATTTACCGCAATGAAGATTCCATGCTCATCCTATAACCACACGCAAATAAAAGCAACATTTACCACTCTTCCTCTTCTTATCTTCGTAAGCAGTCTCTTGGGCCTATACATGACAACACCAGCTGCGAAATATGACGGTATCTTACCGCGAAAAACGACCCTCCACACCGTCAAATAACAAGAAAAAACCAAAAACGAAAGACTAACTCGTAGTCCAGTCACCGCGTCGGACGAGGAATCGACATAAGTCTAATTTACTCGCCAAATGCAATTAGGAATCAGGTTATCCGCGTGTGGTCCAGCGGCGCGCTGATATACCTCTATTTGGGGGGGGGGCTCAGAACCTGATATTTGGGGGGGGGGGGGGGGGGGGGGGGGTGGAAATGGGGGAGGGGGGGGAGGGGGGGTCCAAGGGTCAACTGGGGGGCCAACACTGCAATGCTTCGGGTGGGAGCAGATGTGCGTGTGTGTGTGTGTTGTGTGTGTGTGTGTGTCCGTGTTCAAAGGGAAGCCAGCTCTAGACTTATCGGGCTTCATCATAACCTCTCACAGCGTAACTTGGAGTGATATTTCATATACGCACGCACAGGCGCGCACGCATCTGCAAGCATGCATGCGCACGCACACACGCAAGGTGACTACTTATTGAGGCTCTTATATCTATGCGAATGAGCGTTCTTTATTTACTTATTAAGCTTCAAAGAGAATCTTAGTAAAATGTATATACGACAGCTATCGAGGACTGCATAGAATCCATAGATACTTGTAGACTAAAAATCCCTTTTAATTCTAAAGCGGTTCTATGTCGCTTCTATGTTTGGTTGGTTAGAGTCTACGGGTACCATGCTAAGCCTCCCGAAACTCATTCATGCCCTACCACCTTGGGGCAAGGCTCCGTGCTGGCATATAAAGCCATAAATTATCTAAATCGAGCATCTAAGCGTTGGTGTTGATATGTCCGGTTGGTTGATACGAAACTTAGTGATTTCCACTTCCTCCGGCCTCCAAATCCACTACCCTTAAGCACCCTTTTCCCAGGGAGGGGACACCACCCCCCCACCGCCCCTAATACTTTCCACGCACCCCACCTCCGAGTAAACAGCGTTAGGTCCGTATTGCAAAGCAATAAAGCACGACTTCGGATCCACGAAAGTTCATAGAAATTCAAAGAGCGTAGTACTAGGTTGTTTGTTGCAAGCGACGTCGTGAGTTTATGCACTGCCGTATTGCAACCGGAGCTTTTATAGGATTACTCTAGAGGGATTTATGGCGCCGGGAAGATAAAACACCGCCCCCCGCCTCCTCCTCCGACGGTTCCAAACTTTCTCTCGCCTTTCTTCTTCGGAGATGCTCCCGGAGAATCCGTAAATGGAGGGCCAAGATGGCGGATGATAGGGCAGGTGATAATGTTGATTTCCGTGTGTTGCGCTTTGGTGTGGATCGCCGTGTTTATCTCTCTCTCTCTCTCGACTGTTTTTTTCTCTCTCTTTTTTTTCTCTCTCTCTGTGACTGTTTTGTCTCTATCTCTCTCTGTCTCTACCTGTTTCTCTCTCTCTCTCTCTCTCTCTCTCTCTCTCTCTCTCTCTCTCTTTCTCTGCCTGTTTTCTCTCTCTCTCTTCTTCTCGCTCTCTCTGCCTGAAATATCTTTGTAAAAAAGATATATAAAAAGAAATGCATTGAAAAATAATGTTACAAAATCTCCAAAAGCAAAAAAAAAAAAAAAAAAAAAGAATAAAACAAATAAAAAAAGAAAAGAAAAGAAAAGAAAAAAGAAAAAAAACACGCTTACCCCGATATGAGAACAGAACCATAAAATCCCCAAGCATTTATTGATTACAGATACCCAATACAATTGGTATTTTCATGCCACGGGCATAAATCAAAATGTAGGGGGGTATTTCTATTGTTGGGGGCCGGAGGGGGAGGGGGAGGGGGAGGGGAGGAAGGGTCCGAGAGAGACGAGAGAGAGAGAAAGAGATGAGAGGAGAGGGATGAGAGAGAGAGAGAGAGAGGAGAAAAACATTTAGCACCTTACTACTTACTTTCCTACTTGCTTATTTGCTCACTGCTTACTTGTGTACCCACTTACTAACTTGCTTGCTTGGTTACTTGCTTAATTGTCTGCTGGCTTACTTAACTTACTCGTCTGTGGCTTTACTCACTTACTCGTCTGCTGGTCATTACTTACTTACTTACTTGGAATCGTCTGCTGGCTTACCTACTTACTTACTTATTCGTCTGCTGGGTTACTTACTTGCTTAATCGTCTGCTGGCTTACTCACTTACTTACTCGTCGGCTGGCTTACTTACTTACTTGCTTAATCGTCTGCTGGCTTACTTACTTACTTGCTTAATCGTCTGCTATAGCTTACTCACTTGCTTATTGAATTACTTGCTTAAACGCTTACTTAAGGATTGCAGTAACAGCACACAGTAATCAAGAAAGCAGTCATCTGTGATTACGAGGGGGACCCTTTTTTGAAACTCATTTAGCGACGAAAGCAAAAGACCAATTAAAACTATTGTTCTTTTCGTAACAAACTTCCGGAAGAAGGATAAGTAAAAGTTCCCCCGGGTTTATTAGGATATTCTTCAGTGAACTCTCTCTCTTCTCTCTCCTCCTCGCCTCCTTCAACTTTCTCTCTCTCTCGTCTTCTCTCCTCTCTTCTTCTTCTTCTACTCTTCTTCTTTCTTCTTCTTCTTCTTTTGCTTCTTCTTCTTCTCTGCTCCTGCTGAAGTTTTCGCTGGAAGTTATAATCGCGATAAATAATGGGGTCATGTTCCCAGCGCGAAAATATTTTCCTCGCGAAATTTTTTTTTTAGTGTTTATGTTTACGAATTGTAATTTCTGCTTTCTGATACATTTATGGCTTGTAACTTTTTCTTTGCTATAAATTCACGAGTTGTAACTTTTACTTGCACTTTCCAATAAAATTTCTTTGACAATAAATTTTACGATAGATTTACTGACTGTATAACTTTCGCTTCCTGATAAATTTACGGGTCATAATCTTCGTTTCACAGTGGCCTGACGAATCGTAACTTCTCCACTCTCCAATAAATCAGCGACTCGTAAATTCAAAAATTCGTAAATTTATTGCAAAGAAAAATTCACAACTTCCCGATAAATCAATGAATTGTAATTTTCCCTTACCAACATGTATACTACATAATGCAAATTTCACTTACAAATACTAAGCATTACACACCACAACACCACAAACCACACACCACACACAACACAAATACATACACATATTTATGTATATAAATATAAATATAAATATAGGCTATATATACATACTACACACACACACACACACACACACACACACACACACACACATATATATATATATAGATATATATATATATATATATATATAGATATATATATACATATATATATATATATATATATATGTCCAAGGCTTTTGATAGAGTGTGTCATGAAAGATTATTTCAAATTTTAAAGAGAAGACGTGTGCCATTTTACATTATAGCACTGCTACAGTACTGGTACAAAACTCAGGACTTTAGAGTAATGTGGGGCAATAGTCTTTCCTCTCCTTTTAAACCCAGTTGTGGTATAGACAGGGTAGCGTTCTATCAGCACTTCTGTTTGCCGTATATGTGGATGACTTAAGTACAAAGGTCCTCAGCAGGGAAGGTGGTTGCTACAGTGGGAGAGGTTAAGGTGAATCATATCTTTTATGCAGATGATATAATACTTTTAGCCCCATCTTTAAAAGCGTTGCAAATACTCATAGATAAAAGTATGGTAATTTGAAGTATCATTATCTTGAAGCCAATCCTGACAAGACCAAAGTTCTTGTTATAAAGCCCAGGAATTTTATGTCATTTAGTGAACGTCACTCTATATTAATGACGTCAGGTTGGAAGTCGTTAAGTCATGTAAATATCTCGGCATGAATATTAATGACAAATCTGAGGACGATGACCATATTGCATCACTCTATCGAGGGCAATGCTTGCGAGGCAATATGTTGCTAAGGAACTTTCATATGTGCAATGATGAGGCAAAAAGTTGGCATTTGTTTCAGGATCTTTCTGTACTTCCCTGTATTGTATGCCTCTGGCGATGAAATGTAAAAATGAAACCCTACGAAAAACTTCAAGGTATGTTATTAATAATGACTCTTTTAGGTACCTGATGGGAATAGAAAGGTTTTCGAGAGTAAGTGGACACTTTGTTTCTTTAGGAATACCAACATTTGATGAATTAGTGAGAAAATGTATTGTAAGCTTGTTTCAAAGAGCAAAGAGTTCAAAAAACCACTTAATTTGTGCAATTTTTTAACAGTGATAGTTTTAAAAAATCATTAGATTTTAAAGAGTGGTCTAAACAACCAATTTTCTGTGTTTTAGGACCTTTTGTTTTATTCCTAATATATTTGTATATAACTATTAATTTTATCATAATATTTTGTATATGGCTCTACAGCTGAAATAAAGAATTTGAATTTGAATTTGAATATATATATATATACATATACATATATATATATATATATATATATATATATATATATACATATAATATATATATATATATATATATAT
This sequence comes from Macrobrachium nipponense, assembly GCF_015104395.2. Classification (NCBI taxonomy): domain Eukaryota; kingdom Metazoa; phylum Arthropoda; class Malacostraca; order Decapoda; family Palaemonidae; genus Macrobrachium; species Macrobrachium nipponense. Next base: position 5,699,933 of record NC_061104.1, read on the forward strand.
ATATATATATATATATATATATATATATATATATATATATATATATATATATAGATATATATATATATATATTGTTCAAGATCTTAGCTAGAACCAAGGAAAGAAATAATCTTTAACCCAAGTTTAATGTATCTATACGAGTTGCCCCTTCGACTTAGGAGGAATCCACTCTCCATTTTCTTTTGAAAAGCTATCCTCTTCTCCCATTGGTGCTTGGAATATCCCCTGCAGGCATAATGGGAGGAGCTATCCAGGAGAAAGCTTGAAAAGGCCTTGAATCCAGGAGAGAGGCCTCAGAAGACGACGGGACCTAGGCTAGGTCAGACCACTGGCCCCTTACCAGACGCCGCTGCCCCCCCCACCCTCCTGTGTCTGAGTTTCCCATGCTTTGGGAAACCCAAGTATATTTTTAAGCCCATAGTGTCCAGACTTAGAGAAGAAGACATCCTGCATCCTCAATAAGGTACTGTAAGGGAAATTCCATTTCAACCAGGGAATTGTTTTATCTTTGTCTGTATTTCATCTCATTTTCCTAGGTGACTTGTGCAGTGTTTAATTCCCCTTCGCCATCTGGGTTCAATTCTGTAATTACTCCCTTGTGATACCAGTAACATTCCCCTAGTGAATTAAAGCCACGAAATAGTTTCTGCTGTGTAAATTTCCCAGTCATTTCATTCCCCCCTATGTGACCTTTTGATTGATAGTAAACAGTGAGTAAAGTTCGCCCCAGTGTGCCCCTGCCTAATGCCTATCCCCCTCTACTTGCAGACAAACGTTGTGCCTGGCTGTGGTAGAACTTGGAAGTCCTTCGTAGCTTGCAATTTGCCCCGTTGGGCAATTTTTCTAAACACGTGGCTGGGCTGCTCCCCCACACATTCGGGTGGACTGAGAGAAGTTCACCTACCCTTGTGTTTCCTGGACCTCTGTAAATTTATGTAAATACAGTGCTTTAAAACTAGAGTCCAGCTTTTATGTAAATTCCTCCCTCTTCAGTAACCCTGGCCTTATGCCTGGGAAGTTTAGTTTTCAACTTTTTTTCTTGTTCAAACCCCTCGTCCTCCACTCAAGGCCTAAATTTTCAATGTAACTGTATTTTCTGGGAGGAGACAAGGTGGAATTTTGAATAATATATATATGTATAATATGTATATATAAATCTATTTATATCTATATTAATATTCATATGTACATATGAGTATATATCTGTACATATATTTTATATATATACATATATATATATATATATATTATAATATATATACATATATATATATATATATATATATATATGTATATCATATATAACACATGTATATTAATTAATCTATATATATATATAATAGTATATATACTGTGTATATAATATATATAATATACATGTATATATGATATTTATAATATTATATATACTTATATAATATTAATATATAAATATATATATATATATTTAATTATATATATATACATATATAATATATATATATATACATATATATATATATATATATATATATATATATATATATATATATATATATATATATCTATATATTATATATATATATATATATATATATATATATATATATATATATATATATATATATATATATAGACACCCAGCTTAACCTTTGAACTTCCCGGTCTTGTGAATTATGCGAGAAAAGAAAAAAAAGCAAAAATGTGGTGTGCGTTCGGTAGCACAAAATGTCCTAATTGAAAATTAACCACCGGGAAAAACAGTTGGCAAATAGAGAATTTTCTATTAATGAAGCTAAATTGCGGATATCCGCGAATGTGTTTCATTTCCTCCAGTCGTGTAAAGGATGCTTTAAATCGTACGAATGTTTTTAATAGTGAGAATGGTTTTGTTATTAATTCAAAGAATGTTTTTCATCGTAGAATATTCGTAATCGTTTTGAAACATAGGAATGTTTTTTTTATTGTAGAATGTTCGTAATTGATTTTAACCATGAGAATGTTTTTGATAGTGAGAATGTTTTTTTTATCGTAAGAATGTTTCGTAATCGATCTTAACAGTGAGAATATTTTTTATAGTGAGAATTTTTTTTTTTTTCGTAAGAATGTTCGTAATCTATTTTAACCGTGAGAATGTTTTTAATAGTGAGAATGTGTGTTTTTTTTTTATCGTAGAGTATTCGTAATCGATTTTAACCGTGAGAATGTTTTTAATAGGGAGCATGTTTTTTTTTTTTTTATCGTCGAATATTTTTAATTGTAAGAATGTTTTCCATCGCAGAATGTTTTTCATGTTCTTATCGTAAAGAATGTTTTTCACAGTGAAAATATTTTCAATAGTTCAAAAGTTTTTAACATAAGGATGTTTTCATTATTATATAAACCATCAGAATATTTTTAACAGTGACAATGTTTTAAATCGTGACCGCTTTTTTTTTTATTGCTACAATGTTTTTAATCCTCAATATTTTTAATATCATGAATCTATATATTACTATGTATATATACATACACACACATATATATGTATTTATAAGTAAATATTATATATTAATATATAATTAATATACTATATTATTATAATATAATAATATAATATATAATATATAATATTATATAATATCCAGGGTGTTTCGAAATTAGAGCTCCTCCCCCCACCTCTCCAGCATAAACTAAAATTAATATGGACAAAAACAAAAGTGATTCAGAACAGGTATTTATTTCTCTCTGAGTATTTAATATTTTGTGTGGCCTCCATCTGCCTGTATCACAGCCTGCATTCTTGAGGATTATGATTTCAGTAAATCGCAAAAAAGCTGAGACTCAAATTCCGTTCCCCTGAGCACTTCAGTAACCTCTCTTCGCAGGTCGTCGAGGCTTGGTATACCATCATAGTTCACTGTGCGCGCTTCAACACGATCTTTTAAGATACTACCAATGTTTTCACACACATAAGGTCAGGGGAGCTACCTGGAAATTCACTCGACGAGAAGAAATCGATACCACTGTTTCGCAGCAGCTCCTGTGTCTGAAGAGCCTTGAAAAACATGGTGCCTTATCATGCAAAAATGTGACTTCTTCAACAGATAATACATTTTCAGGATCTCTGAGGAAAGGAAATACTCCACCAGTAAGCACAGTTTCTCTGAAGTATTCGCCATTCCATGACTGTCCTTTTTCTTTGATGATCCAAACATTCAGGAAATTTCACAACTTGGTGATAGCGCACGTCATCGCTGATATCACCAAACTTTGCAACCCAATTGATGCAATTTTTATGATTTGGCTTCCTGACTATGTAAATGAAGAATTTATCTGATGCGGCAACATGGAGAAAGTCAGCTTCATCCCATTCTTTAAGAAATGAACCACAAAACCATGCACGGTCTTCTATCTGTTGATGAGTGATGTTAGGCTTGCTGATAACATGAAATAGCTTGATACCACATTTTTTCAACTTACGATATACAGCACTATAACTTCTCTTCTTTCCCGTTTTTGTTTCTAGTTCAAGCGCCAATTTACATAAAGACTTTTTTCGTCTACCCACTACCTCAGCTATGATGTCTTTTGACTCCTGAGAAAGAGCTTCAGGTTTTCCAAGATTCTCACTCTTTTCGCAATGACAGTCATATGGATTTTTGTTCCAGTTTCTTTTAACAAATTATTCATCTCTTTTAATGTATTTAGCTATCCAGGAAAGTGAAATGAAGGATGTGCCAGCATCCCTGGCCTCTCTGAAGGTTATAGCCCGGATTTGGTCAATCCATCTGATTTCCTCCGAGTCTTAGCTGACTCCGTCACTCAGTCTGAAAATACAAGAAATGTAAAATGAAAAATAGCTTAATAGAAACTTAAGATAATGTACAGACGGTCAACGAAGCATTGGCGTAGTTTCTTAATTCATTGTTCGTTATGGAAATATTGCCATATGCAGGTGCCAGATTAATTTACTTAACAATAAATGACATTTCCTTTCAAAGGTGCTATACTTGAAATAAATTACATTAGAACTAAGTAGACTTATTCAATGTATTAAAGATAATTATTTTGCAAAGTAAGGAAAATATATACCGATGGGTCACGATTTCTAATTTTATTCTCAACTCTAGCTTCGTGACAGCATACCGAAGATTTTGAAGTTGGCTTTGCTGCCGCTCGAGTCTTGACTCAACGTATCTTACTGCACTGGGGTGTTGTCATTTCGTCTCATACAGCCGATAAACAATACATCAAGGCGTTAACATTCTTTGAAAACGATGTTTAGTTAAACTAATTTCGTCCATTGATCAATAAAATAATTTGCATGACACATTTAGTGGGCCTAAATTGGACTTCTGATTTTCCCACATGATTTGCCTAGGTCTATTTTCAGCAGTATACTCTCTTGGATACGTAATAATAATGAATATTTAAATCAACAATATATATATATATACATATATATATATATATATATATATATATATATTGCTACGTTTATTGATCTCCTCGTCTACCCAGCATTTAGTTAAATATTTTGATTGCTAGAAAAGCAGCCATTTACCCTAATATCTGCTGATTTTTAGGCGGGAAACCAAAGCACGCCAGCCAGAGATAGGCATTTCCTGTTGGAAGGGGGAAAATATAGACTCTTATCAGCTTTAGGGACGTATATCAAAGGGAAGGATGTAGGTAGCCTGGTACTTATTAGGCCTACGTCTTAAGCTCTTTTTCCTGTGAACCCTCTGCTGGCTGTATGTTTAGTTTCTAGGATTGTCCTGTTCTTGGGGGGTTAAGCTGACCCCCAACACCCAGGAAACACACCTGCCCTCGCTCTCAGTCTCCTCCAGTCGTGACCTCGGACGGATGTCCCGGCCACGAGCCTTCCCACTTAAGCCTAACGAGGCGTTACTGGCGCGCCCAGAGCCCCAGATCTGAGACAAAGCCGACGCCACATTTCTACAAAGGTCCACTGATCATGGCATCCAGGTACGTCTTGTGAAACAGCATATTGCCAGTTCCTTACTTCCTAGTGTCTATTTACTCCCCATTTTCACAATTCAAACTTCCAATTAAGGGAATATCCCTTTGTTCCTCTCACTGCCGTATGGCCGCATACTTCCCTTGTGTGATCGTCCCAGACAAATGAAGTCATTGCATACCTCAGTTAAACACTAGAGTGCCTTTTCCCCAATGTTAGAGAACTGAATAACCGTAACTTGTGCAAGAAGTCCTTTTTTTTATCTTGTCTAATCTGGGATCTTTTCCAGATTCCCTGAGTCATGTGTCCAAGTCTTGGCGCCCGCAAGTGATGCTTTACCGCAAGACATATGAACCATTGTGAAAACCAGCTTTTACGTGAATCTCATTTTGAGCCAACTATCATCTCCTTGAGAGATATTATTAGTCCACGTGTGGACCAGTTGCATTTACTTTCCCAGGCTAGATGTAAAGTAATTAGCTGAGTTTTCTGGCGACCTTTCCCTCTAGAGTAAATTAACACTTTAAATCCTTTTACGGTAAGTTCAATTAATTTATTCTGTTTTTTCCCTCAACTATTTCCGTTTACGTATGTGAGCCCCTTCAAGGCCAGGCTAATATGTAACAATATATATATTTTATATATATAAATATATATATATATATATATATATATATAGTATATATATCATATAAGATATATATATATAAATATACATATGTATATATATATTATATATTATATATGTATGATATATATATCATTATATATATATATATATATATATATATTAATCTGCTTTATTTGACTATTCCCGTTATTCTTGTTTTATTAGCCATGTTTGCCTTTCTTCTTATCCTTTTAATAATTGCTTAACATAACTCAGGCCTAGCTATTCAAAGTCAAAAAGCAATATCATCCTGTTTCATTTGGACACCTTGGAAAGCTGTGGGAGTCAAAACTGACGAATACATTAAGAAAGGCTTACTTTCCTTAAAGCTTTCTTAGGTTGATCTTTTTGTAGTTATTCATTTCTTCTAAATAGAAATTTATCAAAATTAGTTTCACATGTATACCTACTAGACCTACTAACATAAGCATATTATAAGTAGCTGAAAGGATAAGAAATATAGTGACGTTCTCGTTTAAGTCTATTTCATATGCTTTTTTTTTTCCAAGAAAAACCTACTGCTTTAATCAAGGGTTTTGCTCTTTGACGGCTACAGGGTGTAACACGAGTGTATGCACATATTTTGTGGAATGAAAGATAAAGTTTCTTTGAACAGGAAATATTTTATAAACATGCATTTTAAGGCGTCCGTTGTCGGTGCGGGGAATTTTAAAATAACCGTTATCATTAGTGATGCTTTCACGAGATGGAGTTCGTAGTGAGATTATGAGAAGTCGGATCTAGTCGCCTGATGTAGAAGAGAGCGGAGGTGGCGTATAGGAGCGATGGAAGGATTAGGCCGATGTTAATGAAGTATCTCCTAATAAAATGTATTCTTTAGGTTTTGAAGAAAAAAATGCATGCATCATTGAAACCGTTTCCCTCCCTATCCGTGGTATTCACTGGCCACCGATAAAAAACAAAACAAAAAGAGAGTAAGCCTAATGAATCTCTCATCCATCAAAGATAAGTTTGCTTATTCATTAGACAACTATCAAAGATTTCAAGTGTAGATTTAAAAATCTCTTCCTCTCCATCTAAAGTATTCATCAGACACCAGTCATAAGCGTAGAGCTAGTTATGATTCCTGGTTCAGCAATGTCGTGACGAGGCACTAGAATTCAAAGTTCACAAATGAATGTTGTTCAGCAACATTTACACTACTATATTATCTTGCTCTCATGTGGTGCTTCGAGGTGTTCCACCTCTAGGCCCATGTTCTAAATTTTGCCGTTCTTTAAACAATTTGATTCATCTATGAATGATTCTCTCCGGTTTATATAAGCTTTCTTGATATCTCTCCCACAGGAAATTGCTCCGAATGCAGTGCAATAATTCTCTCGCTCATCGAGGGATGTTTCTTAGACCGATAAATGACACATTGACATTAGATTCCCGTGCACATAACATCAAAAGCAATAGTGAGGTCGCCTGGTTCACACTGTTAAGATATCGTTTTTTTTTTTTTTTTTTTTTTTTTTTTTTTTTTTTTAAATTTGATAGCATTTTTGGGAAAGGAGAGATTCCAATGTTTTCTGTAAAAATTAACAAATGGAATAGTTCAACTACCTTCAACTTAATATTGAAATGATAATTTAAGGACTATGTTTATGCGATACTACTAGTGATAGGTGTTGTGATATGACGTTTTTTATCACTTTGTTTCATTCATGTCAATTTTGCTATATGGAAAATAGTTTTACACAATAACAAAACATAATGTTTTAAAGATATCAGTGCCTGTTTTTAACATCATTACACATGATTTCTTCCATCTTTTGAAAAGAAAATAGATAAATAAGGCATGAATCGTGCGTCAGGCAGGTGAACGAAACATTGTGAAACTCTGCCATGAGTTTTTTGGCCGACAGTACTTGGAGATAGGCTATAGCAGAAAACTTCATAAATTTCCATTTGTTCTGTGGAGGGGGTTGGGGGGGGGGGGCGCTCTAATTTCGAAACACCCGGTATACACAAATTCTAGTCACTGTCCGTAATACTGGACAGAAACCGTTTGGAATCTATCAGTCCAAATCGCTATCAAATTCCCAATTATTCCTTTTATATAAGACTATTCCCACATTCCTAACCGACGTCAAAGATTTCCCTAAAGTTATAACAACTCTACAACAACTCTGGCGGAAGTTATAATAACTCTACACCGCCAAAGAAACTAGGAGGGCCATAATCGAAATTAGCCGTTTTCTGAAGACTTTGTAGACGGGTCGACGACGAATGGATTACGCGCCAATGCATCTGGCATTGTTGACCTTTCTTTACTTCTTCTTCTTCTTCCTTTTTTATGAGAAGAAGAATAAATCAAAACTGCAAGAGCTCGATACTTCAGCTTAATAGCGTCTAGATGAATCAGCGTTTACGAGAGCAATAGTAGTGAAGGTTTTTTTTTTCC
>NC_061104.1:5715041-5732541 GCF_015104395.2 Macrobrachium nipponense
CCTCCTCCTCCTCCTCCTCCTCGGAGGTCCTCCTCGAGGTAAAGAAAGAATAAAGAAGGTGAGTTTTATTCGCGTTATCGGGTATGATGGACAAATGCCTTTTGAGGAGAGAGAGAGGAAGCGTGTCCGATGTCTCGAGGTTCTTCGAGGTCCTCCTCGAGGTCGTCCTCGAGGTAAAGAAAGAATGACGAAAGAGGTAGTCGGTTTTATGCCTATCGGGAAAGATGGACAAATGTCTTTTGGGGAGAGAGAGAGAGGAACGCGTGAGTGTGTCTTGTCGAGGGCATTTATGACATGTCCGATGTCCCGAGGTCCTCCTCGAGGTCCTCCTCGAGGTCCTCCTCGAGGTAAAGAAAGAAAGAAAGAGGTAGTCGGTTGTATGCACGTTATCGGGGAAGATGGCTCCTCGAGGGCCTCTTCGAGGTTAAGAGAGAATGACGAAAGAGATAGTCAGCTTTATGCCTATCGGGAAAGATGTACAAATGCCTTTTGGGGAGAGAGAGAGAGAGAGAGAGAGTGAGTGTGTGTACGTCCTCTTAAGGGCACTTATGACATGTCAGTTTTGCTGTTTCACACATTTACGACATGGCTACGTAGAGGTAGTTAGGACATGGCTGTTTGTTACTTGGCTCCAAGGTTTGTTACCTGTTTATAATTGGCCTTTTTAAAAGCAATCATGTGACTTGGGTTATGACATGGCTCTTCAGAAGCTGTTATGACCTAACTGAAAGCAGTTATGACTTGGCTGTTTTAAAACTGATTTTGACAAGTCTAATAGAAAACCATTTATGACATGGATCTTCACAGGCAGTTATGACATGTTTATATGCTAAAAAAAATTATGACGATAGCGTTCCCCTATGACATGTCTATTCAGAAACACTCAAAACCTCAAAGCAAATATGACATGTATAAAGGACTGACTCGTTGACAGTTTAGGGGGACTTTGAAAATAAACAGGAAAAATAACAGTAATTGTAAAACCTTGACACTGTTGTGCAGCAGATCATAAATGTCATAAATATCGCAAGGACGAAACTGTTTTATTCATATGACATTTCCCCCCCAAGCGTATAAAAATGTCCTCTGTTCATATGCATTATGAATTGCGCAGGAAAACATCGACGCGTTTTATATTTTTTCGAAATTTCAGGCGTGTGAAAAATGATTTTATTTTAAAAGGTTTACTTTCTATTTTACAGTTGTAAAATGCTTTCACTTTTACCATTTTAAAATGCTTCCTATTTTACAATTTTTAATGCTTTTGTATTTTACTATTGTAAAATGCTTTCTATTTTACAATTGTAGAACCCTTTTTAATTTTACAACTGTAAAAGTTTTCTATTTCACTTTTACAAATGTAAAATGCATTCTATTTCACAGTTGTAAAATACTTTCTACTTTACAATTGTAAATCAGTTTCTATTTTACATTTGTCAAAAGCTTTCGATTCTCTTTCTATTTTACAATTGTAAATTTTTTTCTATTTTACAATTGTAAAAAGCTTTCTATTTTACAATTGTAAAAAGCTTTCTATTTCACAGTTGTAAAATGCTTTCACTTTTACAGTCGTAAAATGCTTTGTTTTACAATTGTAAATCGGTTTCTATTTTACAATTGCAAAAAGCTTTCTATTTTACAGTTGCAAAAACTTTTTATTTCACAATTGCAAAACACTTTCTATTTCACAACTTTCTATTTTACAGTTGAAAAACACTCTCTATTTTACAGTTGTAAAAAGGTTTCTATTTTACAATCATAAATCGCTTTCTATTTTACAGTTGTAAGTCGGTTTCTATTTCATAGCTGTAAGATTCTTTCTATTTTACAGTTGCAAAATGCTTTCTATTTCACAGTTGGAAAATGCTTTCTGTTATACAATTGTAAAACTTTCTAATTCAAAGTTGTAAATAGCTTTCTATTTCACAGTTGTAAAACGCTTTCTATTTTACAATTGTAAAATGCATCCTTTCACTTTGACAGTTTTAAAAAGCTTTCTATTTCACAGTTGTAAAACACTTTCTATTTTACAATTGTACAAAATTTTCTATTTTACAATTGCAAAAGGTTTTTTATTCACAATCGCAAAACACTTTCTATTGCACAATTGTAAATCGCTTTCTATTTTGCAGTTGTATAAAGCTTGCTATTTCACAGTTGTAAACTTCCTAATTCAAAGTTATACACGCTTTCTATCTTACATCATAATTGCAAATCGCAAATTCTCTCACGACCTAATTGTAAAATCGCTCTCTGTCTCACCACTTTCTTCAAACCGACAGCAGAAGTGAAACGAGCGTAAAAATTTCTCTCCTTCCTTTCCCCGCGAAGAAAGTTATAGTAAGTGTTCACGCGCCTCGGACAAACGAGGTTACGCTAACCAGCGCTACAAAGTAGCTGCTCATTTGCATGAGAAAAGAATGGATTTGGTGCAGCGCTGAAGTTTTCCTTCTTCTTCTTTTTTTTCCTACCCCGAATCCGTGTAGCGTCAAGAAGCAGACAGAGAGAGAGAGAGAGAGAGAGGAAGTGGAGAGAGAAAGGATGAATGAGAGAGAGGGAGTTTGTGCTTGAGAGAATACGTAAGAAAGAGAGAGAGAGAGAGAGAGGCTTTTGTGAGAAAAAAAGAGATAGAAAAAGTTATAAAAAGGAGTGAGGGAGAGACAGAGAGAGAGAGAAATGAAGTGGAAAGAGAAAGAATGAATGAGAGAGAGAAAGAGAGAGGGTGTGTGTGTGTGTGAGAGAGAGAGAGAGAGAGAGAGAGGTGTTTGTGAGAAAACGAGAGATAGAAAAAGTGATAAAAAGGAGAGAGAGAGAGAATGATTGAGAGAGATAGTTTGTGTGTGAGAGAGTACTTAAGAAAGAAAGAAAGAAAGAGAGGTGTTTGTGAGAAAAGCGATAGAAAAAGTGATAAAAAGGAGAGAGAGGGGGGGCGGCGTTTGTGAGAAAAAGAGAGATAGAAAAAGTGATAAATGGGAGAGAGAGAGAGAGAGAGAGAGAGAGAGAGAGAGAGAGAGAGAGAGAAAGAAAGCAACACTCAATAGCTAAAAATTCCCTACTGTATTTTCCTTCCTTCGCTCCAAGCCGACCATTTCTCACCACAAGCTTTTATTTTTTCGGGTGGCGGGGGTGGGGGACCGTGGCGTGGGTGAGGGGGGACGTGGTGTGGGTGGGGGGGACCGTGGCGTGGGTGAGGGGGACCGTGGCGTGGGTGAGGGGGACCGTGGCGTGGGTGGGGGGACCTGGAACCGTGTGAGGGGTTGGGGGGCTAGGGATGGCTGGGAAGGTGTCTGGGCTCAAGGGTGGTCCTCTTAAGACACTACAAAATTTGAGAGTTCTCGCCCGGGAGAAAGTTATTGTCCTTTTCTTGTTATGACGCTGGGTTGACTAGTGGGTGGCAGTAAAGATATAACTACAAAACTATTAATTTAATATTTCTGTGGAGAATTCTACTCTGAAAAATATTGCGTTAGTACTTGGTGCAGACTAGTGATATTGAAGAGAAGCAACAAAGAATTGTAAAAGACTTAGATTGCATGAGGAAAACTTGTATCCAAATGTGATGAAATGAAAAAATATTGAGTTTTGTTTAAACCGTAGACTACAAGGTACAAAATAATGATTAAGATTTCGATTGGTACTTGAAGAAATACTGGCTGGTGATAGTTAAGAGGAGGAGCAGAGGATGGTGAAAGACAAAGGGGAACTTACTGGCTAACTTTTTCAAAAAAAAAAATAAAAAACGAACGAAATTGAGACGAAAATTAATTCAGAGAAAACAACTAACCACAGGAAAGTAATCCAAATGAAGAAAGTACTTTCCCCATAGATTATTTTCTTTTATTTTGGTGAAAGTTTCTTAATATTAAAGGTTAAGGGAAAGCTTCTTAAATATTTCTTAAGAGAAGAAGGTACAGAGATAGACTGGACCAAAAACTATTTTTTTTACTCATTCGAATTATAAATATATATATTTTTTTTGCATAGAATTTTGAATCCAAAGTACCTTTCCATTGAATTGTTTTTTCTTAGTTTGGAGAGCTTCTTGTAAGTATCTAATGAAAGTACCAGAAACAATAATTTTTTTATCGTTTTGAAATATAAATATTTTTTCTGTATAGAATTTTGAATCTAAACTACCTTTCCATGGAATGGAATATTTTTCCTTATTTTGGCGAAACCTTCTTAAATATTTATAAAAAAAAAGAAAGTACAGAGATAGACTGGGCCATTTGCAAATGAAAGTAACTAAAACCATACTTTTTTTAGCAGTCAGAAATATTTTGAATGTTCTTCTCTATAGAATTTTGAATTCGTATAAACCTCGTTTGCATCACGTTGCCATTTCTGATATAGTCTAATGTCTGCCCTGTTACCACTCCTCTTCTTGTATTCAGTCAAACATCTGACCTATTATATATAATTATCACTCTTCTTCTCTACATTTTTGACCTGAATAATCCCCAGCCAGCAGCTGCCATATCGTCTTTAATCGTATACCGCTCTGCGTCGAAAGAACAAAGGAGGTTTATTATTATTATTATTATTATTATTATTATTATTTTGGTTATTTATATTTGAACTCCAACCTTGAACTTAATTTCGTATGTTGTTTTTCAGTGCAACCTTCATCTTACCAGCGTCGCATTTATAAAATGTTGGAATTACGTAGAATATTAAATTCATATTTTTCATAAACTCGTGAGTTATTCATTTCGTGTTTTCGTGAAAAATTAATGGTGGCTGGATGGCATTTGTTACTTGTACTCTGTGGGCTTAATAAAGTCTGAATCTACAGAGAGAGAGAGAGAGAGAGAGAGAGAGAGAGAGAGAGAGAGAGAGAGAGAGAGAGGTCACTTATAGAAACTGAGCTGCTTATATTATGATTAGTTTGTGGCTAATTAAATCTGCTTTAACAGAGAGAGAGAGAGAGAGAGAAAGGTTAATTTTACTTATGGAAACTAGCTACGTTTATTATGCTTAGTTTGTGGGTAATAAAATCTATAGAAAGACTTTAACCTCTTCACTGAAGTTCTTCCTGAAGTTTTGTGGTTTTTTAAAAGCAAAACTTCAACCCTGAATTTCCCCCTTCACTCATTAATGATCTGATAAACTTCCTGTGTGCTTGCCAATGTTTCAATGAAGTTCTTCTTGAAGTTGTGTGCAAAACTTCAACCCTGAACTTCTCCTTGCACTCATTATTTATAATCATCTGCTATCCTTTAGCCCTTGTGTCTATACCACACCCTTCCTGTAAGATAAAGAAGAAGAAGAAGAAGTAAAAGAAGAAGAAGAAGAAGAAGTAAAAGAAGAAGAAGAAGAAGAGGAGGATGAAAAACCAACCCTTCGTCAGTATCCTCGAGTCTTTAGAACGGCACTCCCCTCTCCTCCCCTTTTTACCGATATTCCTTCCAATTTGGATTGGGCATCGGCTAAAAAAAAGAAAAAGAAAACGAAACGTCTCCTTTTGATAGCAACGGTAATGATATCCTTCGCAGAAAGACATTCCCTGAGAGGAGAACCTCCTCTGCAAAAAAAACATCATTACGAGGTGGCTGAAGGATTGATAAAGTATTAAAAAAAACATACTCTTGGGTGAAAAAAAATCCAGACGCCATAAGCTACTGGACATGAATATGCAGAAATGTGATTGGTGGGAAAAATAAGAAGAATTCTATCAGTATGTTCTACGTCCATTCAACGGGTATAAATGCGAATGAAAAAGTTTCATAACACCCCCCCCGCCCCGCCCTCACCCCACCTCCCTCCACCCTGAACCTTTATCCAGAAAGTATATGTATCCGATGTATCTGAATGTGGCCTTTTTTTTAAGCTGAGATTTTTTCATTTTTATTTTGGTCGCGTTGGTAAGCGCGTCGAGAATTTTCTTTTAAAAAAATTCTCAATTCTCGATTCGGAATATCCTTTTTATGCGAATCAAGATCGAGAATTTATTGACCAAGGTTTGTAATCATTCCTCCCGAATTCTCTTTAAATACGTTTTCCCTGAGGAATTCCTCGATTTGGGTGGGAATTATCCATCGTTGTAGGAAGCAATTAACCCCATGTCTAGGTCATTTCTCTCCCTCGCGTACGATATATTCAAAGTCACTTTTCCAGTTAACGTTTCATCCAATAAGTCGATCAATCGTCAGAAACCATCTTATTTAGAGGGTTGAATCAAAGGTATTTTCCCACCTGATGTGTAACATGCCCAGCTCAAATTTCATGATGTGGAATTTCCTCAGGTCTATGTTCCATAAGCTTCCTGGATGTGGAATTTCATAGATTCCTTTCCAGGATCTGGAATTTCATAGGTTCCTTTCCAGGATCTGGAATTTCATAGGTTCCTTTCCAGGATCTGGAATTTCATAGGTTCCTTTCCAGGATCTGGAATTTCATAGGTTCATTTACAGGATCTGGAACTTCATAGGTTCCTCTCCAGGATCTGGAATTTCAAAGGTTCCTTTCCAGGACTTGGAATTTCATGGGTTCTCTATTCCACACACTCTGGACTGTGGCATTATATCAGTTCTTCCTTCCATACCTTTCCAGGACCTGGAATTTCATAGGTTCTCTATTCCACACACTCTGGACTGTGGAATTATATCAGTTCTTCCTTCCATACCTTTCCAGGACCTGGAATTTCATAGGTTCTCTATTCCACACACTCTGGACTGTGGAATTATATCAGTTCTTCCTTCCATACCTTTCCAGGACCTGGAATTTCTTGGGTTCTCTATTCCACACACATATCAGTTCTTTCCATATACTTCCAAAAAGATCATTTTGTTAGTTCTTGTGGAAACGCTTCCAAGTTGTGGAATGGAATACTATCTTCCTTCCATGCGTTTCCAGGATGTGGAATCCTATCACTTCTTCCTTGGAACTCTTCAGAGAAGTGGATTTCCATCACTCCTTCTTTCCCTGAAGCAGTTATGGAAGGGATTTAGTAGTCCAAAGAGCGTATTGTCAAATACAGGCACCGAGTGTATATGCCAGAATGCAATTAATCTCTCTAAAGCCTTTGAGGACAATACCCCATCTTCATCACCATTATTCTATTCACTATCATCTTCACAATCACTAGTATCACCACTGTCACCACCTCCACAATCGTCTACACCAGAATCCGAAACGCAATGAACGTGCGCTATGAGATTCGTACCCTTGGGAACGCCATGCATATGGATCGCCCAGCCGACGCTCGCCAAACGCGCGAACGTTAATGCCGCGCGTCGGCCGAGGTGGGGGAGTGTTGCTGTAGCATCCACCCGGCCCCCCCCCCCCCTCCTTATTATTCATGGCCTATGATGCGTTCGTTTAACTGTGCCTGCCAAACGCCATGAGCTCTATACCATGAGCTGTGGCCATTAGCTGCTGCCGGGGAGGAATGCATTAATCAGCCGCCTGGCGGCTGACGCGGGGTTTAGTGTCCGGAAATGGTGTAGTAGTAGATATTGACGCGTTATAGTCTGGTCGTATTGGAGAACGCGAGAGGGCGATTTAAACGCTTTGCGGTTCATTTCAAACCGAGGCGGCGATTTCAAACGCGTTCGCGGTCGGATTTAGAGATATGTTGGCGAAGCGTAAATAAATGCATTAATGTTTTTTAAACGTGTTTACTGTCGATTTTCGACTTATTTACGCTTCCAAAACTTGAATGAATATATTAATGTTTAGAAATGTTGATTGTCGAATTTGGATATGTTGTTTCAAAATATAATTAAATACAGTGTTGGTGTTCAAACGTGTTCACTGGGGACTTTAGACTTACTTAATTTCCAAAACAATAGATAAATACATTGTTGTTTTAAAAATGTATACCATCGAATTTAGATAGTATATTTAAGCTTCCAAAACTTAGATAAATAAATAGAAGCTGTTATACCCATTGAACCAGGAAGTAAAGAAATCACTTGACAATCACGTAATTCTGCATTTGAAAGTTTATCAAGGAATATATTTTGAGAAACGAGATATACTACAGTCATTACGCCGTCATTGTCATGAAAATGTAATCTCAGGGTTAATGTAATGTAATTCGCAGTCGATTTACAGCGGATAAGAAACCCTTGTCAAAGTAATCCTTTTGTTGTATATGATGTAGTTCCATTAACACCACGACTGATAATAATATTATTATATTGTAATGACCATTACTTATTCTGACAGCAGCAAAAAACGCATTGATAATAATAATAATAATAATAATAATAATAATAATAATAATAATAATAATAATAATAATAATAATAATAATGATAAAAATAATATAATAATAATAATTAATAATAAATAATATAAAGAATAATAATATATATAATAATATAATAATAATAATTAATAGTATGTAATAAAAGATTTATCATTTATATTTTAGTAACTCAGTGATAAGTCAAGTTAAGCAACATTGGGGCTGGTCAGTCGTTGGATGGGTGACCGCTCTCCTCGGCGTTGATTCCTTGGGAAAGGATCTTTACCATAATTTCCTCAGTCTACTCAGCTGTAAATGAGTACCTATCCCTGATGGGGTAGGGTCCAGCTATGGGTTAAATAGCAAAACTCAGCAATGATGGAAAGAAATGAAGGAATAAACGACAACGACGTAAATGGAACCTCTGGCAACAGAGGAGCTTCGTCCGGCAACCAGGTATTCAACCCAATTGAAGGGGAAGACGGTCAGGTACTTGGAGGTCGTCATCCAGCAACTGATCACCATAAAAAAAAAAAAAAAAAAAAAACCCAAATCAACGACAGTAATCAACAGCCTGAGATTTGGAGCTACAAGAGGCAAAAAGGACAAGAAATGGACAAGAGAAGAAAATTGAGGAAATATGGAGATGCTACATCAGAAGCAAACCGACGGAGAGAGGATAGAAGAAGATTGGTCAACATCTGGAATGAGAGGAATAACACCCCCCAAACAGAGCAGAGGCTGGCAGAACAAGTAAGGAACATAAAGAAAAACAACTGGCTCTCCCCAACAGAAAGAGAACTGGAAAGGGAAATGTCACACGACAACGAATTACACGAAGACGAACTGAGAGACGATGCCACAGAAGACGACAGGGAGGATGAGGTATCAAACAACGACACACGAAGAAACACCAACGAAGTAACAGAGAGGACGGAATGGGTAGAAAAGATTAGACAATGGATGGAGCCAGATACAGAGAGAACAAAGATCCCTTCCATGAAAGCCTACAACACCAAGAAATTAAGGGAGAAAACAAGTGAGGTCAATGAAATAATGGGCATGATACACACAACCAGTATCACAGAAACAAATAACTTGACATATGCAGGAGCAAGATTAGTAGCAGAACTGATGGGGATTCGAACACCAACACCACCAGCACAACCAACCCAACAGAAACCAAAACAGCAGCCTCCTTGGAAAAGGCGCCTGGAAAAGCAAATCATGGTGATGAGATCTGACTTAAGTAAACTGAAAGAGATGGCAGAAAAAAGGCTAAGAAGCAAGAAAACAAGGGAGGAACTCAACGAGAAATACAAAGTACAAGAGAGGGGACTAAACAACACAATAGAAGATGTAAAACAGAGGCTTAAGGCCAAAGCACATAAGATCCAACGGTACATGAACAGGAATAAGGGATACCAACAGAACAAACTATTCGGAACCAACCAGAAAAGACTATACAGCCAACTAAGAGGGGAAGACAACCACCCAGAAATTCCTGAAGCCGAACCAAGTAAGAGACTCTGGGAAAACATATGGAGCAATCCGGTATCACACAACAAACATGCAACATGGCTCCAGGAAGTCAAGGAAGAAGAAACAGGGAGAATAAAACAAAGATTCACAGAGATCACGACAGACACAGTCAGACACCAACTAAAGAAAATGCCAAACTGGAAAGCCCCAGGCCCCGATGAGTCCATGGATACTGCTCAAAACTTCAAGGCCCTACACCCACGAATAGCAGAACAACTCCAGCATTGTATCTCAAATCACCAAGCACCCAAATGGATGACCACAGGAAGAACATCCTTAGTACAAAAAGACAAGAGTAAGGGAAATATAGCCAGTAAACTACAGCCTATCACCTGCCTACCAATAATGTGGAAGTTACTAACAGGTATCATCAGTGAAAGGCTATACAACTACCTAGAGGAGACAAACACCATCCCCCACCAACAGAAAGGCTGCAGAAGGAAGTGTAGGGGCACAAAAGACCAGCTCCTGATAGACAAAATGGTAATGAAGAACAGTAGGAGAAGGAAAACCAGCCTAAGCATGGCATGGATAGACTATAAGAAAGCCTTCGACATGATACCACACACATGGCTAATAGAATGCCTGAAAATATATGGGGCAGAGGAAAACACTATCAGCTTCCTCAAAAATACAATGCGCAACTGGAATACAATACTTACAAGCTCTGGAATAAGACTAGCAGAGGTTAATATCAGGAGAGGGATCTTCCAGGGCGACTCACTGTCCCCACTTCTCTTCGTAGTAGCCATGATTCCCATGACCAAAAGTACTACAGAAGATGGATGCAGGGTATCAACTCAAGAAAAGAGGCAACAGAATCAACCATCTGATGTTCATGGACGACATCAAGCTGTATGGTAAGAGCATCAAGGAAATAGATACCCTAATCCAGACTGTAAGGATTGTATCTGGGGACATCAGGATGGAGTTTGGAATATAAAAATGCGCCTTAGTCAACATACAAAAAGGCAAAGTAACGAGAACTGAAGGGATAAAGCTACTAGATGGGAGCAACATCAAACACATAGATGAGACAGGATACAAATACCTGGGAATAATGGAAGGAGGGGATATAAAACACCAAGAGATGAAGGACACGATCAGGAAAGAATATATGCAGAGACTCAAGGCGATACTCAAGTCAAAACTCAATGCCGGAAATATGATAAAAGCCATAAACACATGGGCAGTGCCAGTAATCAGATACAGCGCAGGAATACTGAATGGACGAAGGCAGAACTCCGCAGCATAGATCAGAAAACCAGGAAACATATGACAATACACAAAGCACTACACCCAAGAGCAAATACGGACAGACTATACATAACACGAAAGGAAGGAGGGAGAGGACTACTAAGTATAGAGGACTGCGTCAACATCGAAAACAGAGCACTGGGGCAATATCTGAAAACCAGTGAAGACGAGTGGCTAAAGAGTGCATGGGAAGAAGGACTAATAAAAGTAGACGAAGACCCAGAAATATACAGAGACAGGAGAAAGACAGACAGAACAGAGGACTGGCACAACAAACCAGTGCACGGACAATACATGAGACAGACTAAAGAACTAGCCAGCGATGACAATTGGCAATGGCTACAGAGGGGAGAGCTAAAGAAGGAAACTGAAGGAATGATAACAGCGGCACAAGATCAGGCCCTAAGAACCAGATATGTTCAAAGAACGATAGACGGAAATAACATCTCTCCCATATGTAGGAAGTGCAATACGAAAAATGAAACCATAAACCACATAGCAAGTGAATGCCCGGCACTTGCACAGAACCAGTACAAAAAGAGGCATGATTCTGTGGCAAAAGCCCTCCACTGGAGCCTGTGCAAGAAACATCAGCTACCTTGCAGTAATAAGTGGTACGAGCACCAACCTGAAGGAGTGATAGAAAACGATCAGGCAAAGATCCTCTGGGACTATGGTATCAGAACGGATAGGGTGATACGTGCAAACAGACCAGACGTGACGTTGATTGACAAAGTCAAGAAGAAAGTATCACTCATTGATGTCGCAATACCATGGGACACCAGAGTTGAAGAGAAAGAGAGGGAAAAAATGGATAAGTATCAAGATCTGAAAATAGAAATAAAGGATATGGGATATGCCAGAGGAAATTGTACCCATAATCATAGGAACACTAGGCACGATCCCAAGATCCTTGAAAAGGAATCTAGAAAAACTAGAGGCTGAAGTAGCTCCAGGACTCATGCAGAAGAGTGTGATCCTAGAGACGGCACACATAGTAAGAAAAGTGATGGACTCCTAAGGAGGCAGGATGCAACCCGGAACCCCACACTATAAATACCACCCAGTCGAATTGGAGGACTGTGATAGAGCACATAATAATAATAATAATAATACATTTATCATTTATATTTTACTAACTCAGTGATAATAATTATAATACTAATAATAATAAATTTATCATTTATAATTTACTAACTCAGAGATAATAATAATAATAGTAATAAATAGAAATATCGTTTATATTTACTATCTCAAAATAGATAATAATAATAATAATAATAATAATAATAATAATAATAATAATAATAATAATAATAATAAAATAATAATAATAAAATAATAATAATAGAATAAAACTCTATCACTTTGATTTTTGTAAAAAAAAAATTAATTTTTTACAAAGACCTACCAACGAACAACCACTTCACTTCCGCTCTATTGAGTTAGTTGAAATATTTAGCAGACCCCCACCCCCAGGGGCACCCCCCCAAAAAAAGAAAATACTTGGTCAGTTTCCATAGTACATTTTCAAGGGATACCGATTTCATTTTGATAGCGTCTAGGGCGTAATATGGCGGTGTGATTTATGTACGCACTGTTACGCAACTTTTGGTCAGTGGATTGATTTTTCCGGTGAAATCACTTCTTTTTTTTATATATTTTTTTTGGTCCTCAGATCTCACCGTTTAAATAAACTGGGGTTTTTTTTATAGTTTTTTTAATTTTTAATTTCCGCCGTAGAGCCGATCTCATTTCCGATATATAGGACGTTAAATTGATGTCCTATAACGCACATATGATATTTATGTACGCACTTTTACGCAACGTTTTTTGTTTTAGGTTTTTTATCTCGCGGGTTAAATGACCTATTTATTTATGTATTTTTATATTTTTTAATGTTTTTTTTTCCTCCCTAAAGGCGATCTCATTAACGATAAGGAAATTAAAATATTTAATTTTTAATTTTTTTTTATTTATTCTTTTTTGTCCTTCCCAAAGGCGATATCGTTAACGAAATAGGAAATTAAAATAGTGTTCCATGTTGCGCATATAGTCTTTATATACGCATTGGTCAATGATTTGATGTAATTCAATAGACTGACTTAAAGAGAGAGAGAGAGAGAGAGAGAGAGAGAGAGAGAGAGAGAGAGAGAGATTGGCTAATCTAAAAAAACAATAATATTAACAGAAACGGATTGGATAATCCCGGCGGAAGATTGATTTACAAGAGATTGGGCTTTCGAAAGCAATGAAATATATATAATATATATAATAAGTTATATATATAATAAATATAATTATATATATATATATATTATTATATAATATATATTTAATATATATATATATATTATATATATCTATATATATATATATAATTATATATATATATAATATATATATATATATATATATATATATATATATATTTCATTGCTTCGAGAGCCCAATCTCTTGTAAATCAATCTTCCGCCGGGATTATCCAATCAGTTTCTGTTAATATTATTGTTTTTTTAGATTAGCCAAAATCTCTCTCTCTCTCTCTCTCTCTTCCCCGCTCTCTCTCTCTTCCTCTCCCTCTCAATCTCTCTCTCTATCTCTCTCTCTCTCTCTCTCTCTCTTTCTCTCTCTCTCTTTAAGTCAGTCTATTGAATTACATCAAATCATTGACCAATGCGTATATAAAGACTATATGCGCAACATGGAACATTATTTTAATTTCCTATTTCGTTAACGATATCGCCTTTGGGAAGGACAAAAAAGAATAAATAAAAAAAAATTAAAAATTAAATATTTTAATTTTTAATTTAATCAGCCATCTGCTCAAGAGACGCAGATGGCTGATTGAAGAGGTGGACACGTGTATGTTTTTCGCGTGTTTTTTCTTACTCATACATCAAGCAAGGTGAGTTTTTCCTTCTTCAGAACTGTTAACTTTCGTAATGTCTTTAACTAAGGTGAGTTTTTAGAAATTATTTTCGTTATGCTCATTTGTTTTGGGGAAGTGAGATGCAAGGTTAGACGGTCGTGTTTTTTTTTTGTGTTTTTCTTATTCGTCAAGCTAGGCGAGTTTTTTTTCAGTTGAACTATA
Organism: Macrobrachium nipponense; assembly: GCF_015104395.2. Classification (NCBI taxonomy): domain Eukaryota; kingdom Metazoa; phylum Arthropoda; class Malacostraca; order Decapoda; family Palaemonidae; genus Macrobrachium; species Macrobrachium nipponense. The sequence goes on from NC_061104.1 coordinate 5,729,129, forward strand.
TTACTCTCTCTCTCTCTCTCTCTCTCTCTCTCTCTCTCTCTCCCGAAAAAGTATTCTTCTCTCTCTATACTCACAATAAAGTACTTCCCCCCGCTCTCTCTCTCTCTCTCACGATAGTAACTCTCCTCCCCCTCCCCCTCTCCTCTCTCTCTCTCCTAAGTCCTCGTCCTCCCCCACCCCCACCCCCCCCCACCCCCTCTCTCTCTCTCTCTCTCTCTCTCTCTCTCTCTCTCTCTCTCTCACGAAAAAGTACTCTTTCTCTCCCTCTCTCTCTCTCTCCCTGTTTCTCTCTATCTCTCACAGGAGAAACTCAAGGAGCATGAAAGTGATTTAAACTTCAGGACAATGTTTTAAACACTTTTAGCGAAGAGGGGGTGGGGGGTGGGTGGGTGGGGGAGAAACTAATGGCTCTCCTCCCCTCCCCACCCTTCCAACACTCCCCCTTCCCCCCCCCCCCCCCCCCCCCCCCCCCCACGCCCCCATCTTTCCTCCCAGCAAGGAAGGATTAAACCTGCCAATCAAACTGAGAATCTTGACTGTTCCCTGATACTTCCGGAGTCAATCTCCCCTAATCCTCATAAAAAAAAAAAACTAGGATTGGAGGCCCCTCTCTCTCTCTATCTCTCTCTCTCTCTCTCTCTCTCCAATCCTAATCCTTGGAGGATGATCCTCGAAGGAGCCAATCCGTCGTGAATGGGTCTGATATATAGATATATATATATATATATATATATATATATATATATATATATATATATATATATATATCAGACCCATTCACGACGGATTGGCTCCTTCGAGGATCATCTTCCAAGGATTAGGATTGGAGAGAGAGAGAGAGAGAGAGAGAGAGAGAGAGAGAGAGAGAGAGAAAGTAATAGTTCAACTGGAAAAAACTCGCCTAGCTTGATGAATAAAAAAAAACACTAAAAAAAAACACGACCGTCTAACCTTGCATCTCACTTCCCCAAAACAAATGAGCATAACGAAAATAATTTCTAAAAACTCACCTTAGTTAAAGACATTACGAAAGTTAACAGTTCTGAAGAAGAAAAAACTCACCTTGCTTGATGTATGAGTAAGAAAAAACACGCGAAAAACATACACGTGTCCACCTCTTCAATCAGCCATCTGCGTCTCTTGAGCAGCGGAAATAAATCACGGGAAAGAGAATAAATAAAAGAAAATAAATAACCGTGGAATAACACGGAAAAAGAATAAGGAATAGGTGAGGGGGACAATGAATGGCAAGGCAAACAAAGGGTATAAATGATGATGGTAGAAGAGGGAGAGGAATAAAAAAAAATTAAAAAAGAATAAAGACGAATAAGTAAAAACGAGGAGACTCGCTGTCTCTCATGAATAACTTTGAATTGTAACACTATATCCCATTCATGCGCAATACGTGATATTTATCCCTTATTCTTTCACAAACTAAGTATATTTTAGTTTTTCAGGCGTCAGTCTGAACGTCTAGATAGTCTTAAGTTTCTTCTAAGTCTTAAGTATGTTAAACTATGTTAAAAGTCCCTCTGAAATACTAGTTAATTAAATACTGTATTTAACGGCGGTTCCTACAGATAGATAGATAGATACCTTTTGTAGGAAGCTTTCTGCCCTCTGTAGATACAGTATTCATTCTACAGCGATTCCTACAGGTACAGTCTACATCTACAAAAATGTATAGCATTGTTGAATCTACTATATCTGACTGCTATGATAGGCCTACATTATAGCCATTATAGGCCTTCCAATGTCTGCTTGTAGGAAGCTTTCAGCTCTCTGTAGATACAGTATTTTTCTACAGCGAGTCCTACAGGTACAGTCTACATCTACAGGCATGTATAGCATTGTTGAATCTATAACTGACTGCTATGATAGGCTTATATGACAGGCGGTATAGGCCTTCCAGTGTCTGCCTGTAGGAATTTCTCTGCTCTCTGTAGGCACAGTATGTATCCTACAGCGGTTCCTACAGCTGAATTTTGTTGTCTCCAAGTTTTGGAAAATGTACTCAGCCATTTTGGATAGCAGTTGCTATGGATTCCGGATAGAAGAAAACACACACACACACACACGCGCCAGAAAAGCCATTTCTCGATATCCGAATCCACTGCTAATGGCGTTGTCTTCGACTGGTTAAATTTTTTTTTTTTTTTTTACAATTATCGTTTTGGAATGTCTGGTCATACCCAGGTCACTATAAGGGACTTTTTTTTGTCAAGTTACTTCATTATAGTGTCATTATAATTACTTTTTTTATAGTGACTCCAATATAATAATAACTTTTTTTGTTTAGTTGCTTCATTGTAATGCCTTTTTTTTATAGTGATGTATAATGACCTTAGTTTTGTGTAGAGACCTCTCATTCGAATGGGCACACACACACACCCAGCATTAATTAAGTCTAACTTGTTTTACTTGCCCCCCAAAGTAAAATTACGCGAATTTTTCATTTTTTTTTTTGCTTTTTTTTTTTTTTTTTTTTTTTTTTTTTTTTTTTTTTGCATGACTTATAATAGCCTTGTTTTCTTTTTCAAACAAAATTCTATTTCCTTTAGGTACATTGGTCCTGACAATTTTTGGTAACATTATTATTATTATTATTATTATTATTATTATTATTATTATTATTATTATTATTATTATTATTATTATTATTATTATTATGATTATTCAGTAACAAATACCTACAATTTCGTATGCACTTTTAATCCTCTTTCAAAGTTGGCCTATAATGTCTATGATGTAATTCAAAATAGGCCTGTTACCTTATATAAAGCCAAAATATGTTACTTTTTAGTACATTTTGAGTAATCATATCAATTAGATTATATGTAATTTCTTCATACATTTGTTCAGTTACAGTTCATGATATAGTTTACATAAATTCATACATTTGATACAAATACAAAAGAACATGCCTAGTTCTTTCATACATTTGCGTCATACATTTGATACAAATACAATAGAGCATACCTAGTTCTTTCATACATTTGCGTCATCATACTTTTGATACAAATAAAAACAATACTTAATTATCAGTATGATACATCACACACCGACAACGTAAAGAAATTCGCTAAAATTACGACCCGCGAAAAAAAATCGCACGAAATTACTCATTCAGCGGAAAAATCCGATTCGGTGACGTCATCGTGACCTCGGACTCTAATGTCGGAAGGGGGCGGGGGGGGGGGGGGAGTCCCCGCCTCTATTTTTTCCTTTGCTGTCCTTTTTTGACGGCAGATTATAATGACATCATTTCGCGTTTTAATTCCGTTCAATTTCTCTCTCCGATTTCACGTGTACTCAAATATATATGTCTGTAACCAAATATATTCACTTTTACCCAAATATATTCGACTGGTGTACCAGAATATATTCATCTGTACCGAAGTATATTTATCTGT